>NC_052508.1:7112288-7168298 GCF_014356525.2 Nilaparvata lugens
CAAAACACAACTGAATTCAACACAAATAGTGAACCCAATGACCCCTTGGGCGGTTCTCACACTGTTTTGACGGGTTTAATAGCTATTAAAATGCCTTCAGGCGGCATGGTTTGTATGTAAACATGTGGATGGAATTTTGTTTGTTATGATAAAACTGTGATAATTTTGGAGTTTTCTGGAACAAATTTAACTGAAGTTGATTGAATGATTCACTACTTTATTTATGTAGATTACATTATATATTCCAGTGGCTTATCGTTGTGTATAATGTTGGATGTTATCTATGATGATAGATTAGGAGTCTATTAATTCAATAGAATACTCTATAGTGTGATCCACGTTATAATGGCAGTGTTTGATTAGCAATGGTATTGCTATCCTTGTCTAACATTCAACAAAGCGGATAGCGCTATCTCTTTCTCGCTTTGCTTTGTTTCCAGATCGTCTTTCAACAATGTAGAATTAATAATCAACATAATATTTCATCTTTAATCATGAAATTATTGAAAAATATAATTTCTTGCTTGATGAAATATAATTGATTATTTTTAACGAGAATAATCAGTTAATATTCCATCAATAAACCTGTATCAGCTACCGTCTATAGAAGGCATTGACAAGACAGAGGATGGGCAACGTTGTTCGCCTATCTTTCTCCACTGCCATTATAACGTGAACCTCACTATAGCTTCTCTCTACAGAATAGAGTCCACTTTATATTGGCAGTGCAGAAAGATAGGAGAACATCTTTGCCGATTCTCTGCCTTCTATACAGGATAGCTGATACCAGTGATTCTGTACGTTCTTGTTGAAAATAATTACTTTAATAAAATTGTCAACATAAATTTATTAAATTATCACATCAAATTACTTACCGAACACTATGGAGTTTATCCTGATCCATTTTGATGTCTAGTATGGAATTAGATTGAATTTATTTAAACGGTATTCTTGTTTATATATTCCCTACTATCACTTTATCATATCTCTCCTTTTTCTTTACAGGTATGTGAATAAACTAACGTATTGGCGGTTTAGGTAATGTAAATATTTGATATATCAATTGCATTTTTATCTGATGTAGTGAAAAATAATTTATCTGATATAGTTAATGCGGGAGATGAAACTGGCAATTCAACGTATGGCATTTGAAAGACAAACACGAAGGAGAAACTGACTGTATATTTTCCCAACGGTAAAACTTCTGCTTTTTTCTATGTTTAACTTGGAAGCTCAATTATTAGATTTTGAAGTATTTATCATCCGTTTCTAACAGTTTCTGGAACATTATATTAGAGTTAATAAGATCATAGAATTAATTCATACAACAAGTACATCATCAAAAATGATAGGGAGAGGAAAAATAAGGTAACCTTGTTCTATTCCTCTCCCAGATTTAGATAAGGTTACACATAGTCCGAAATAGGTCAAGTCTTGTAGTTGTTTACATCACAAAATTTTCAGTCCTTAATTATTTTCACAAAGTAGATTTTCGAATTTAGATGCTACAGAACCAAACATAGAAGAAATATTTTACATTATTATCACTGAAATAGGAAATATTCACATATTAGACTAAAGGAATAATTTTGAAGGACAAAAGAAAAACAAACTTAATTATTAATCCTGATTTAAGTTGATCTTGAATTCTACTGATATAAAGCATTGAGCTCTATTGAACATTCCAGGTTTAGTGTTGGCTTTATATTTTGTTTAATATTTAATCGTTTCTCATGACTGTAGTTTGAATGCTCCGCCCACTGTGGGTGTGTCTTGTCTCGACCAATGGCAGCCTTCGACCTTGATAAGTCAACCTCCCAACAACTTTATGACTCTGAACACACTGAATATTTTACTGCACGATGTTTAAGATTTCATTCTACTATAGTGAGGTCCACGTTATAATAACAGTGAAGAAAGATAGCAGAACAACGTTGCCGATGTCTTGTCATTGTCTTGAATTTCACTTGTAGTTCATTCAAAATAAATGTGTATCAAGTAGGAATAGTTTATCATATAATATTGTGTACTGCAGAGGCTATTTCCAGTTATATATACATTTTTGGTCCTTCAAAATTATTCTTAAGGGCCATTTGCACAGTGACAGTTCAAACTAAAATTCATTTTAAAGTGGATAAATACCGTATCAAGTCTCGTTTGTTATAATGTGTTTCGTGTTGAGTTTAAGCCAACAGCTGATTAAATTCAAATCATAAGCTTTGTCTGTGAAAACGACCCTAATATGTCAATATTTCCTATTTTAGTGTTATGATAATGAGAAATATTTCTTCCATGTTTGGTTTTGAAGCATCTAAATCCAAAAATCTACTTTGTGAAGATAATTAAGGACTGAACAGTTTGTGAAGTGAACAACTACAAGACTCAACCTATTTCGGACTATGTGTAACCTTATCTAAATTTGGGAGAGGAATAGCACAAGGTTATCTTATTCTTTCTCTCCCTATCATTTTGATGATGTACCTATTGTATCAAACATTGAAGAAATAATACTGAATGTTCAAAAAGTCACTGTCCACATGAATTATGGAAATTGAATAATTTGTGCACAGTGACTTTCCGAACACCCTATATTATACATTTAAGTTACATTGTACTCTATTTGAGTGACATCTTAGTTTAATTGAGAGAAAAATTATCTTCTATTAAAACGATAGTTTATTTCAAGTTAAGCCTACAAGTTACTCATGTGAGTTACCTCAAATAATATACCTTCAAGTTATATTTTTACTTTCCTTGCCCTATAACCATAGATGAGGTAAGTATTGTTTTCCGAAAAAAATTAAGGTACCCCAATTTCCAAATTTCTATACGTTTCAAGGTCCCCTGAGTCCAAAAAAGTGGTTTCTGGGTATTGGTCTGTATGTGTGTGTGTGTGTATGAGTGTATGTGCGTCTGTATACAAGATATCTCATCTCTCAATATTAACGGAATGACTTGAAATTTGGAACTTAAGGTCCTTACACTATAAGGATCCGACACCATCAATTTTGATCAAATTCAATTCAAGATGGCGGCTAAAATGGTGAAAATGTTGTCAAAAACAGGGTTATTCACGTTTTTCTCGAAAACGACCCAACGATTTTGATCGAATTTAAACATAGTATAGTCATTGATAAGCTCTATCAAATGCCAGAAGTCCCATATCTGTAAAAACATCAGGAGTTCCGTCCTACCTATGCAAAGTTTGATTTTTGATTCCCAAATATCTGGCTTTAGATACAATCCAAACAAAACATTTCAAGAGCATGAAACACTCTACAATTTATGTTCTGTAACATTTTCACCTTAAAATTGAAAATAAGCACGAAATTCGAGAAAATGTGATTATTTCAATTGATCTATTAAATCATTCACTATGAAGAGATAGCAGACGTTGTGTGTCTCCAGCGTTATTGTCCTGTCACCAGCTGGCTCAGATCTTCGAATAGTAGTAGATGCGCGTGAACACTAGCGTCAGGTGATCAATTTTCATAACGGCAAGGAAAGTTGTGTGAGTGCGCCACACCAGATTTTTCGTTAGGGCTACTTTTTACTTTCCTTGCCCTATCAACATAGGTAAGGAAAGTATTGCTCTCCGAAAAAAATTAAGGTACCCCAATTTCTGAATTTCTATACGTTTCAAGGTCCCCTGAGTCCGAAAAAGTGGTTTTTGGGTTTTGGTCTGTATGTGTGTGTGTGTGTGTATATGAGTGTATGAGCGTCTGTGTACACGATATCTCATCCCCCAATCAACGGAATGATTTGAAATTTGGAACGTAAACTCCTTACAATATAAAGATCCGACACGAACAATTTCGATCAAATGCGACTCAAGATGGCGGCTAAAATGGCGAAAATGTTGTCAAAAACAGGGTTTTTCGCGATTTTCTCTGAAACGGCTCCAACGATATTGATTGAAGTTATACCTAAAATAGTCATCGATAATCTCTATCAACTGTCACAAGTCCCATATCTGTAAAAATCTCAGGAGCTCCGCCTCATCTATGAAAATTTTGATTTTAGATTCTCAATTATCAGGCTTCAGATACAATTCGAACAAAACATTCCGAGTGGAAAAGATTGAGCATGAGAATCTCTACAATTGATGTTCAGTAACATTTTAACCTAAAATTAAAAATAAGCTCGTAATTCGAGAAAATGTGATTATCCAATTGCAAACTGTTGGCAACTGTTGATTCTATTAAATGATTCACTATGAAGAGATAGCTGACCTCGTGTGTCTCCAGCGTTATTGCCCTGTCACCAGCTGGCTCAAATCTTTGAATAGTAGACTTCAGGCGTCAGGTGATCAATTTTCATAACGGCAAGGAAAGTTGTGTGAGTGCGCCACACCAGATTTTTTATATAAATAAAAAGAGAAATCCAAGTAAAATAATTTTTTTATCTATAATGTTTACTCTATTATATTTACTCTATAAATATTTACTCTATAAATATTGTATTACTCTATTTCTATTTTTTTCTATATATACCTTCAAGTTACATTGCATTCAATATCCCAGTTACATACAACAATGTATTGTGTTACATGATTCCTCAGGTTACAATGTTATTATTTATTTAATGGAGCAAAGGGGTCTCAGATTGATTGGACTTTGTACCTATATATCGGTATGTAATAATGGGTGTTATCAGTGTGAGGGAGCCTTTGTACTGCAATTAATATAAACAGCTACTGACTAAGACCCTGTCACACTGTACACTCTGATTTACAGCGCTTATTACACAGACGGCATGTCCCTGTCCGGTGTATGGGGGACTTAGCTGTTGCATATTACACTGAACTGATTGGGGTTCGATTGCAGTCAGTTTTGTTATCATTACTAGTAGTTCTGTGAACAGTAGACCTCGCGCAGTTTAAATCATAGTCTCTTCCAATACTGTCAATCAGAGTAAATTTTGTTCTGTCCTGTCGTGTCGACCAGATATTGGTGTGTGAAAAATTAATGGCTGTTTGGGTTGTTGCATCGACAATAATTTGTTGTAAACAACTATGCTAGTCTACTATCATCAAAAGCTCACCGAGTTGAAAGCAGAGACACGTCAGGAGAGAATAGTATGCTATTTCGAGTTATCAATTGTATGCCTCATTGAATGCAATTAATAGTCCACACGACAGCTGATTTTTACCAAGTTACATTGAGATATTAATATTGAATGCAACCACTAGACAGCTGGTATATGATGAATAATTCTATAGTCTGATTTTTACTCTGATATTGGTGTATGGAGGAGGCTCCTTTTCCTTATATATTATGCTTGAAATGAAGAATTTCCAAAAACCTTGTATTTATTGGTTATTAGCCTATTTTCAATTCTTCAAGATTTTTTACGTCGAGCTTTCAGTTTGTCAAGTTTTTATTTAGACACTTGCGGAGCACGGATTACCTGCTAGTCTATAATTGACCGAGCGAAGTGAGGTCTATGATTCAAGTAGACAGTTTTGCATTTCTTTTTATGTTTATATTTATGTTCCGCATTTACGGCGAAACGCGGTAATGGATTTCCATGAAATTTGACTGGTATGTTTCTTTTTAAATTGCGCGTCGACGTATGTAGAAGGTTTTTGAAAATTTTGCATTTCAAGGATAATATAAAGGGAAATATAGCCTTTTTCATATGCCAATATTAGAGTAAAAATCAGACTAGAAATTATTCACCATAAATCAGCTGACGAGTGGATTATAAATTTCATGCAATGACGCATGCAATAATTCAATATCTCAATGTAACTTGGTGAGAATTCGGCAGCTTTGGAGTATTAATTGCATGCCTCATTGAATGCAATTTTTATTCACTATTAAATGAACTATTTTGATTGCATGCACAATGATAACTTGGAGTAGCATAGTATATTCTCCCAGCTTTTCACTGCTTTCAAGTCGGTAAGCTTTTGATGATAGTAGCACAGCTGATAACATCAAATTATTAGTATTTTCGATACAAAAACCCAAACAGTCATTAGTCGTTTATACAGCGATATCTCGCCGACATGACAGGACAGGAAAAAATTCACTCTGATGGACAGTATTAGAGGAGACTGTGGTTTATAACTGCGCGAGGTCTACTGTTCACAGAACTACTAGTAATGGTATGATAATTACCGTATTTAAAAATTTTAAATATGGACTCTTCAAATTTTGAGTGATAGAAGTGGGAGAAATAAATATTAATCCGTTGATGATTGAATGATTGATCGATCAATGATCAATCAGTCAGATCAACGTTATATTCGGTGAAAATAATGGTATGACTAGAAAGTTGTTGCCAATAAATTATTCACAGTTACAGCCTTTCATATTGCAAAAATCATTCAGATATAATATTCAAGTACATTGAATTATGTTTCTGCTTGGAAAACAAACGATAGCCTTCTCTGATTGGTTCCTGTGGATTTAATCATGCTTAAAATCTAATAGGGTTCTGTGCAACATGTCTTATATTAAATTAGAATTATTGAATGGTTGAATATTTTCTTGTATTCAATTTAATCGTTATCGTAGAACTAATCATTTTCGTAAAATTAAGACCCATAGGTATTCTTTCCATTAACATTCCATCTATATACCAGAAATAAAACATGGTAGTCACCCACATTGAGAGGGTAACATTTTTCCCAGATGTGGGCAATAACATCCATCAAAACCATTTCCCCATCTTTTTGGTTCTCTTATCAACGTTTTTTGAATCCTCGCTTCAAAAATATGCTCCATTCCTGACTTTGAATCAGTGTTTCAAAAATATGCTCCATTTTCTGACTGTCCCATTTGGGGTTCCCAAAAAAGCGCAACCCCGTTACTACGTGGAAGTTAATCAGTGAAAATAATCAATGTGGAACCCCTCAGCTACCCTGGTGCAGGGCTGATAGCCTACTGTGAACTGTGAACCCACGCTATAGGGGTAGCCGAACAAATTTTCGGAAACGCGAGCCGAACTTGGCCGACGTTTGCCGAAGAGGGCCGAAGCGGCGAGCTGCCGACCGCCAGACGACAGTCTTTCGGTGAACGTTGACTAGTCGGCATCGGTACTCTCTCTAGTCGCGCGGATCGCGTCAGCGTACTCTGTTTAGTCGTCGCGTATCTTACACGCGTTAAACTATGTGTGGACAACCGGTTGTTGGTCTCAGTTGACGCGCGATCAACGGTTAACGGTTGATTAACGGTGGTAAACTTGGATTTTTGTGACTGTGTGTTAGAGTAACGTAACGCCGAAACCATACGGGCCGTGAATCATAAATAATTTTAACCAGTGTTACCCTAAACCAAAGATTCTTCAGTTATTTTCAAACATAACCAATCAATCGCCGATTAAATCAGTTGTCAAGTTAGTATAGTTGTGTTTTTCAACGAAAAAATATAATTTTCAATCAGTGGGTTCTGTTGTGAAATTTGTTCTGTATTCTGCTACATCTTTCAATCTTGGGAGAGATTCTGATTTTCCTGTGGTGAGTAGACTCATTTCTTCTATATTTCCATTTATTCAATGATTTACCACCCATATCTGAATGGCAAGATCAGGGAAATCTTGAAACCCCCAAATTATTTCTCTCCGGATTTTTGAAAAAAAATTCAAACTCTGAAAAATATTAGATCCAATTTTCAAAATTCCATGCGAGCTCTGTTATTGTTGATCCAAGATATTTATCAATAAGTCATAGAGCTGATACTCAAATTTGAAGTTTGCTAAAATTTATGAGGAAGGTGGAAAGGAGATTCAATTAACTACGTTATTGGAAAACACATTTGTTCAATTCCTATTCAGAAACATGTTTTAATCAACTTTTTCAACTTTATTCAATGTCTGAAGTTGGGAAGAATCAACAATGTTAAACAAAGACAATTACACTGGGGGACTCAAAAATATCACTTTTATCAAGCTACTTTCGTATCAAAATTTCTTCTCAAGTTTTAAAATTTTCAATTATTAATACAGTTTTTTCCAGTTATCAGTGATGATTTAGTGAAGTATTCTTATTCAATTTGGTTTTCAACTTTTCCATATTCTAAATTTATAGTTTATATATATTTTGGACTTAAAATTGAACACGAATCATGAAGTGTAAGCATAACATATTTTTGGACAATTTCTGTCTAAATTTGAGAATGGAACAGTTTGGGCTTTAAGCCTTTTGTTTGTTTCCCAATCATTCATAGTTGAGAATAATATTGTATCTATCAATGTATAAAAATAATTAATTATTCAATCCTAACTCAAGCTACTGTTAATGATTTTTCTTATAATTACACAAGGTTTCAATGGTCTGGATTTGAATTGTTTCCATAAAAGTAATATGAGTCAGAATTTTCAATTACATTTTATCTTTTTTGTGATGAATAGGTACTGTTTTTAAGTAAATTGTTTGTTATCTTTTACTACTGAATAGTGTTGTTAGCACTATTGAATACCACGACATCTTGATGGATGATATATTCACATTTTATTATCAACATTGTTCTATGAGGTTTCTCTGTGAAAGTTCTAATGCAAAAAATATAATTGATCTATTTCAAAATAGAAACTTCTATGAGGTTACGATCAACAAATAATTTAAAGTGAGTGGAATTCCAATACCAATGAATCAGCCAGTGGTTGGAACACAAGAATATCCTACAATTTCGAAGCTGAAATACATTTTGTCAAGATTGCAGATTGAAAAAAAATCACAAAATCATTGATAGAAACTTGAGTGACAGTCACTTGAATCTAGAGTGACAGATGGGAACAAATTGGGAGTTGCATTTGTTAAAATGTTAATTACTGAATAATTATTATTAAACGAAAATCCCAATTTATAAAGCAGGAGTCTTCGGGGCGATTTACAGCATTCAATTGAAATTTTCGTTCAATAATAATAATTATTATTATTGAATCCAAACAATTATTGTATTATCTAAGTGATTTAAAACTCGAAGCCTGCATTGATAAAATTGGCTGACAGAGCCGTATTTGAACTCCTGATCCAAATACAGTGGAATGATTAAAATGAAAGATAATCGATGACTCATTGCATTTATTCTACTATGTTTGGTTTTGAAGCATCTAAATTTAAAAATTTTCTTTGTTAAATAATTGAGAACTGAAAATTGGAGAACTACAAGATTAACCTATTTCGGACTATGTGTTATCTAAATTTGAGAGAGGAATAGCACAAGGTTACCTTATTTTTTTTTTCCTATCATTTTGATGATGTACTTATTGTATGGGTCAATGAA
This sequence comes from Nilaparvata lugens, assembly GCF_014356525.2. NCBI lineage: Eukaryota > Metazoa > Arthropoda > Insecta > Hemiptera > Delphacidae > Nilaparvata > Nilaparvata lugens. The sequence goes on from NC_052508.1 coordinate 7,121,522, forward strand.
TAATGAAAATTAGGCTACCTGGAATGAATGAAAAATGATAAATTCACAATTTTTCAATGAGCGGTATTTTGGAATGAGTTTTCCTTCCTCCTGAAATCGTCTGCTATGGAGTCCTCATTTATCATTTGAAATAAAACTCTCATTTTGAAATACTGTCATTTGAAATGAAATCCCGTTCAACCCCCTCTAATAAAATGTCCACTGTTTCAATGAAAGAGCGAAACACCGGTAAAACATTTTTCCCCATTAAATTACTCTGGGGAACTGAGACTCCATGGAAATTCCTCATGTTCTGTCATTTCATTCATAATATTGTTATTAACGGTTATTGAATACCTGGAAGAGCAATTAATGATATTATTGTTGACTAGCAGGTAACCCGTGCCCCGCAAGGGTCTATTTTAAAACTTGACGTAATGAAATCTTGAAGAATTGAAGATAGACCTACAACCATCCTCGGTTAATTAAGAATCCATATGCAAAATTTCAAGTTAATCAGTGCAGTAGTTCAGACGTGAAGATGCGTCAAACATAATTATTGTATCCCATACGTGTATAAGCCAGTTCTTTCCTTCATTATACTATAGATGATTTATTGAAACTCAAAGCATAAATAATTATTAAGTTATACTAGTAGACTAGCTCTGTGAACAGTAGACCTAACCCAGTAATCTCATCCACAAGTACCTGATTGAAACTATAGACCTTATGGAAATACAGCAATAGACTGGCTTCTCCACACATCTGTGTAATCACTTGTCAACTGATTTATGTTTAATAATTCTATAGTCTGATTTATACTCTAATATTGGCGTATGAAGGAGGCTCCTTTTTCCTTTTATATTATCCTTGAAATGCAAAATTTTCAAAAACCTTTTATATACGTCGACGCGCAATTAAAAAGGAACATAACTGTCAAATTTCATGAAAATCTATTACCGCCTTTCGCCGTAAATGCGCAACATATAAACATTCAAACATCAGAGAAATGCCAAACCGTCGACTTGAATCTTAGACCTCACTTCGCTCGGTCAATAATATAGGTAGCTAGTTTTCTGTTTTCATAAGATCGTGTGGAGTGTAGGTTGATCATTATATAGAGTGAGCATTGTTAGTTAGTTATTGAAGTACTAATAGAAAAATGTTTGTCAAATAAGAATATTAATGGAATTGGAATTCCATGAATAATTGGATAACTCTGCAGTTTACTGTAGCTAAATTCTATTGTCAGGTTTGAATAGATCAATAAATATATTCGATTGACAATTTAGAAATTGAAAATGCGGAATTGAACAATAATTATTTATTTTATTGATTTACACAATAAGTACATCAATAATCATGATGATAAGGAGAGGAAATATAAGGTAACCTTTTGCTATTCCTCTCCCAAATTTATATAGAGTTAGTCTACATATAGTCCGAAACAGGATGTAGTTCTTCACTTATAATAAATTAATTGAATTAAATACGAAATACAAGAGTTCACTGTAACTGAATTTTTTCACAGATAATAGTAACATTTAAAATAGTATCTATTTGATTCAAAATTTACTCGTTTATCTGATTATTGAAGAGCGTAAATTGTATTTTGTAGAGTGAAAGTGACATAACCAACATTTTGATATGGACAGTATAGTATAAAATTGGAAATGACACAGTTTTGGTCATGAGCCTGTTGTTCCTTTCCCCATGTTAAGTATTTGTACACAAATTGATAAATAAATAAATTATTAATGAATGAATTCAAAACTCATGCATGATTGACAGATAATAGATGATTATCTATTTTTTAACCAGTATTTAAAACAGATAGTTTTTTGACAAATACATTGGAAAGAGTGGAGAAGAGGAAAGAATGTTAGTTCATTGTAGACAGATTTCGTTTCTGTCGCTTGATTATTATGTGGGAAGAGATTGAATTTGAACCAAGATAGGATGAGTGAACCTCTTTGATAACCTCTGACTGTTTTTGTATAAGGTTAAAATGATTAAACTTGTGCTTCCACTGTAGAGAAATACTGTGATAAAATAAATCATAAAATGCCGTTTCTCCACTATAGTGAGGTCTACGTTGGAATGACAGTGGCGGAAGATAGAAGGACAGCGTTGCCGATTCTCTGCCTTGCCATTGCCTTCAATGAAAGATAGCTGATACCGGTATATCTGATGTAATATCAAAACTGTTCCTTCGTCTTTGAAATAATCAATTATTGACCGAGCGAAGTGAGGTCTTAGATTCAAGTTGACGGTTTGGCATTTCTCTTAATGTTTAAATGTTTGAATGTTTAAATGTTTATATGTTGCGCATTTACGGCGAAACGTGGTAATAGATTTTCATGAAATTTTACACGTATGTTCCTTTTTTAATGGCGCGTCGACGTTTATACAAGTTTTTTTGGAAATTTTGCATTTCAAGGATAGTATAAAAGGAAAAAAGAGCCTCCTTCATACGCCAATATTAGAGTAAAAATCATACTATAGAATTATTTTTCATCATAAATCAGCTGACAAGTGATTACACAGATGTGTGGAGGAGCCAGTCTATTGCTGTATTTCCATAAGGTTTATAGTTTCAATCAGGTACTTGTGAATGAGAGTACTGCGTGAGGTCTACTGTTCACAGAACTACTAGTATTTTATTCGTCAAGAAAATATTCATTTCAATGAATGAGATTGAATATTTTGTTAATTGATTATCATTATTTAATACATAGTTATGAAACAATCTGGCAATTTTGCGGTGCTAGAGAATGATAGCCTAACGATTAATTCCTAATCGATGAAGATTAATGATTAATTCATGTTCTAGATAATGAATTATATTTTATTTGTCGAGAAAAAATATCTTCCAATGATTGGATAATGAATTTTCATAATTGGGATGATATATTTTGTTGAATCATTAACAAAAAATTTCTGTGAGAAATTTTCATTATATTCCTACATTGTTAGAAAAACTATCTTGCAACATTTTGGAGTTAGAGGAAGTTATCTGCTTTGTCGGATGATAGACAAGGATAGCAACACCAATGTTAATAAAATACTGCCATTATAACGTGGACATCATCATAGAAGAATAAGTGCACATGATTCTGAAATCTAGACGCCTATTTATACATTTTGAACCTGTACCTAGTTTGTTTGGATTTCAATATAATATTGTTTCCATGTTTTTTATCGTAATATTCTGAAAGATTTTATCGTAACGTACGCTTGATTCAATCGATATGAATTAATTATATGGTACAGGTTGATATCGAGAAAGATTGTTTGTTGATTTAAAATCAATTTCTGTGTAATATAATAAAGGAGAGCTAGCCGCGAATAATAACAGAGGAAAGAATATTTGCATATACACGTACGTGATATAGGAAATTCAGGAATGACGCATCACCACGTCTCAACTACTCAACTGATTAACTTGAGATTTCGCATCAAAGATTCTCAATTCACCGGGGAAACATATAGGCCTATTTTAAATTCTTTAAGATTTTAGTAGGACAAGTTTTCAGTTTGTCAAGTTTTAATTACACCCTTGCGAAGCACGGGTTACCTTCTTGTAGAAATAATATATGAATCCAAACCAGAGAATTATGAGGAAGATAGAGTTCACTAACACCAATATTATGCATAATATTATTCTTCCAATGTATCACAAAAATAAAAAGCTTTTCTAGTACAAAAAATACAAAAGTTGAATGAAAATAGTAATTAGTTTAGAATTAGTAGCATTATTTGGCACACTGTATGACTATATTAGTAGAAATTCGGGGATGCTCATTTTAAATTCGCCATATTTTTAATTCTTCAAGATTTTAGTAGGTCAACTTTTCAGTTTGTCAAATTTTTAATTAGATCCTTGCGAAGCACGGGTTACCTTCTTGTGGAAATAATTCATGGATCTAACCAGAGAATAATTGAAAAATAGAGTTCACTAACATCAATATAATAGATAATATTATTTCCCCATCAATCACGTGAAGTTTCAGCTCTCATTAGTACAAAAAATAAAAAATTTGAATGGAAATATCCATTAGTTTAGAATCATTAGCATTATCTGACTCACTGTCTCAGTAGGAATTCAGTCTGATAATTTTAAAATAGTTACAAATCAAATCAAACAAAGGAAGTGTGCCTGATCACAAGATAAGGAATGTTTCTTACTATACTACGAGGCCTGAGCCATTGTGACACTCATAAATACAACGGAATGTTTACTCAGTGTTGATAATAATTTATTCCAAACAATATTAGGCTACTCATGCCATGGTATGATCGTAGACCTTGTTTTACTTTCTCAATAAAACTCGGCCAATATCCGGTGTGTAAAAATGTTGATTGGTTTTGTGCAAACAGTGATTCATAATGGTGGAATGAACTGTCCTATTATAAGCTGCTTGTTTAGTGATTACTGTTTTAGAAATAACTTATTTTCAGTGAGTCAAAATTAGTTGCTAGTAATTGATCAGTCATGACTAATCATGAGTAATGTTTAACAATGTATATTATTCATATAAAATGGTGAAAACAATATAAAAACTTTATAAAACCCTTTATAAATAAAAACTTTAAAATATTTCAATGATTAGTTTCGACCATAAATAACTTAGGTAATTTTCAAGTTGAAATGGACAAAATGGACATACTAATAAATATTGGTTTTCAATATTAAAGGGTAATACAAGTTTTTATATTGTTTTCATTAATTTGTACAAAGGTAGCCCATAGAAGAGAAGTGTTCTTATTATTCATATATTATTTTTATTTAAATGTAGATAATATCGGGAGCATCTTATCATAGGTTTGGTTTTGAAGCATTTGAATTTAAAATTCTACATTGTAAAAATAATTAAGGACTGAGAATTTTGTGAAGTGAACAACTACAAGACTTGAGCTATTCCGGACTATGTGTAACCTTATCCAAATTTGGGAGAGGAATAGCACAAGGTTACCTTATTTTTTCTCTCCCTATCATTTTGATGATGTACTTATTGTATCAATCAATAAGGAAATATCGGGACACCAAGCTTCGCTCGTTATTTATTTATTGATAAACAGAACACAATTCTCTAAATCTAAAATGATCGTGTTTATATTTTACAGTTGGCTATACGTCAGCTTATGAATTTCGAGGATGCGATATTTTGATTTTCCACAGAATCACTCGCTCACTTTTTACTATCCACAGATGACGAAAGTCTCAGCTGTTTCAGCCAATGATGAATATTATCCTTTTAATGTCGTTCAACGAGTTTTCCCAAGGATGAGACCTAGTGCAATCGAATTTTTATATCATAAACCTACGCCGTCCCAAATTTTGTGAAAATCGTTAGAGCCGTTTTCGAGATCCGTTGAACATAAATAACCAGATATGAAAATATTAAAATAACCAGATGACCAGAATAAAATATAAACAGATATACAGAAATTGCTCGCTTAATAGGATAATAATAAAAAGAATCTTGAAGAAATAACAGTGATCTATCAATAGAGTAGAAGATTACATAATTATTATTTTTGAATATTGTTTTTTCACAATTTTTGGATATTCTGAGAAAAGAATATCTTTCTTTTCAAATTATACTTTTACTTTTAGAAAGAATCTTGCAGCATTGCGTAGCTAGAAAAGGATGGCGCTATCTGCTTTGTCGAATGATAGACAAGGATAGCAACACCAATGTTGATCAAAAATACTGCCATTATAACGTGGACCCCACCTTATTATACCGTGGCTATGTCATTCAAGTATGCAGTGTTCCTCTCTCAATATGAAGGGAAGCAATTTAGGTCGGTTGCACGCTGTTCGAGGCATATAAGGCATAAGGCCCACTACACACTGTACAAGGCATATAAGGCATAAGGTCCACCACACACTTACACGGTGTCATAGAGAAAAGGCCTAAGCCTCAAACACACTACGTGACTTTTGTTCCAATGTGTCTTAGCATCCTGACTTATAAAGTGGAACACCCATTTTCTGATGGTTCCTTTGAGAGTGAGAGAGAACAAGAACACCTTGGAATCTCGTGCTCTTGAAGTGAGAAAGAGCAGAAGAAAGAACTACCTGGAACTCTGTATTTGTATGGTCTATCCATCCCTTTAGATAGATGAATAGATAAAAGCCTTTTTACAAATGGAAATTAATGAGAAATTATTCAAACTCAAATTCATTTATCAATTTAACAAAATAATACCATGGAGAAACAATAGCGTAAGTAGATATCTGCGTTTATGTCGCAACTTTTACTGTTAGCTCAAGCTGATATTCCACGTAATTCTTTCCTGTGAAGCTTTATGACGCTGGTAGTCTCTCATATTGTGCCGTTCATACACTCTCACCAGGTCAAAACAGTAAAAATCGACAATAGTCGACAGTAATCGGCTTGAGATAACAGTAAAAGCTGCGACATAAACGCCCTATACCATGGGATATCTACTTACGCTATTGTTTCTCTATGATAATACTGTAACAATAATAAAGAATATACTCCCATTATAGCACCTCAATTTTACTGAATAAACGCTGTTTATTTAATTTCAGTTTTCCCTGCGTGGATGATTTGTCTGTGTTCAGGGAGGAAAGTTTAACTATAATTATCAAATTCCTTTTTATTCACACTTTACAATATTATGAAATTGATGTGGGCGAAGTTGTGGCAATAAGAGCCCCCTCTTCCACTCAACCCACAATGTGATTAGTTGAGATAACACGATATACCTTAATAATAAAACAAATATCAGAAGGGAATTCGTTGAATGAAACTGTCGAAAAAGTTTTGCCCAGACCGGGAATCGAACCCCGGTACCTCTCAGTTGCCAGCCGAGCGATGCTATCTTGAATTGAAGAGGAAATACGTTGGACGTAGGAATAGATAAAGAGATAAATGATAAAGAAGTTGAATCACAATGCGCTCCAAAAGTATGAACCAATAATATGTCTTTGTTTTTGAGCAACCGGTGCCCAGACCAGGAATCGAACCCGGCACCTCTCAGTTGCCAACCGAACGGCAACACCTATTCTACTTGAATTGTTGAGGAAAAACATTAGTCATATAACTGAATGGGGAAGTAGGAAAATGATAGAGAAAACCCACAATGCTCTACCTGACAATAAGTGTTTGTTATTTTAGTAACCGGTACCCAGACCAGGAATCGAACCCGGCACCTCGCCGTTACCATACTATAGTGAGGTCCACGTTATAATGGCAGTGAAGGAAGATAGGGAATCAATGTTGCCGATCCTCTGTCTTGTCAATGCCTTCTATAGACGGTAGCTGAAACAGGGTTATGGATGTAATATTAACTTTTGAATCTTGTTTAAAATAATCAATTATATTTTATTAAACAGGAAATTATATTTTTAATAACTTAATAATGAATTTTTATAATTAAGATGAAATATTTTGTTAATTAATTATAATTACTACATTGTTAACAGACGATCTGGCAACAGAGCAAAACGAGAGAGAGACAGCGCTATCCGCTTTGTTGGATGATAGACAAGGATAGCAATATCATTCCTAATCAAACACTGTTATTAGGCTATAACGTGGACCTCGCTAAAGCAACTTTACCAATTCCACTTAAATTGTGGACAGAAAACATAAAGGTGCGTACAGATATACGCGCCGCGAACATGAGCAATTCACTTTTCACCATTCAGCTGATTATACCTGTATTTTTACAGAGACGGTAAGATACAGATATAAAAAGCTTGGCATCAGCTGATTAAAAATGAATTGCTCATGTTCGCGGCGCGTATATCTGTACGCACCTTTAGATCGTAGACTAAGGCTAGGCGCACACCAGTTAGTCAAGACAAGACATGATCAGACACGTTTAGTCACAATACTTCACATTGTTGCTCATGACGCAACACACACTGATTAGTCATTGCAATTCGACATGTCTTCATAAGCAACTATGTGAAGTATTGTGTCTGATCAAGTCTTGTCTTGTCTTGACTAGCTGCTATGCGCCTAGGCACACAACAATTAGTCAAAAAAAGACAAGACATGATCAGACACAATACTTCACATAGTTGCTTATGAAGACATGTCTAATTGCAATGACTAATCAGTGTGTGTTGCGTCATAAGCAACTATGTGAAGGATTGTGTCTGATCATATCTTGTCTCGTCTTGACTAACTGGTCTGTGCCTCACCTTATTAATAAACAGGTGATTAGACGTAGGACTGAATAGGGAAAAAAGGAAACTATGGAAAAGGAAAAACCCACAATTTTCTCCCTAACATAGACATACTACACAATACAAACGCAGGAAGCAATCGGAGGCTCAAATTCGATGTATGATTTGTGCTCTATAAATAAAAGGATAGGACGGCAGCATATATCAGCCATAGAGGGAGTTAGGGGGGACACACCAAGTGTGTAATGGCTCGTGCCCCGAATTTATTGGGGCCCTAAATTCCCCCTTTACCCCTTCCGAGTCCACCACCCCCCCACCAACAACTTCCGGACCGATGGCCACTCAACGAGGTTCGAAATTCTATTGCCCCAAAACTCTCCCCCCCTTGACAGGGGGGCCCTGACCGGCGTTTAACTGAAATATGGAGCCCAGTGCGCGCTTAATACTGTCGTCTCTCTACATCGTCGTTTACTCGTCTAATAGAGTGCTCTAGAGTAGAGTGAGAGAGTAAATAGAGTGCTCCAGCAGAAAGTAAGTAGAGTGAAAAAATGGGGTCTCAACGTTGTGTGTGGGCAATGCTAAATGGTTCAGTAACAATGGATGACAGCTGTTTTCTTCCATTTTAAATGTTTAAATATGTTCTATCCCATGAGACAATGGTAGGTTTAGCCTACTCTAAGTAGAGTTTGAACTGTTGGCTGAGATGAGTGTTTTTAGTGTCTAGTCTTTTCAATAATAATAATAATAAACAATTTATTTGTTCACATTAATCATACAAATAGAGTTGAGCCAACAAACATAGTAAAAAAATAAACTCTCTACATAACAATATACAATAAACAACAATATTACACAATTTTGATGGTAAAGGTTACAATATTTCCTATGAGAATTGAATTGATTCTGATCACTCTCAAACAAGATCACATATCATTTGTTCTATTTCTAATGCTTTAACCACATTAATGAAGACTCTGATTATTTTTTCCTCCGTCAGATTCGTCAGTAATACCATTAACCTGTCCTCATTATTCACTATATTATGATCACTTATATATATCCAGACAATATATATCAAGAAATTGTATTCCACATCCTCTATACATGAGGCAGCGCAACAAAAAATGCTCTAGAGTTTCTAATTCCCCGTAATTACAAATAGGGCAGCTTCTAGTAGAGTTAATCCAAACTCCTCTATTCTTAAACAGGTATACTCCCTTGTCTGATGCTAGTCGCAGCTGGGTTATTATTGTATCATTTTTCAATTGGAAAGAATTATTCAAAATAGACGCAACTGGTGCAGTCATTTGAATAGAATGCCACCTGGAAGAATTCCCGTTGTAGTCCAAAACTATAGACCTACAGGAAAAAGAGATGTAGGGAGACCAAGAAAGAGATGGGTACCGGAACAGGTTCATTAATAAACCTAATCCCTGAAGTGAAGATGATGATGATGATGACTATTTAATTATCAATTGTTGAGTATTTCATGAAACCTGAGTTTTCGACCTATAAAATTTGATAAACAATATACTATACTAGCCGTCAGGCTCGCTTCGCTCGCCATATCTGTCTAGCCAGGGGGCTCCGCCCCCTGGACCCCCGCCTAGATCGTCCAAAAATGAGATCAGCGGGCTCGCTTCTCTCGCCTGCATGTAGACCTCAGCGGAACCTCTGTACCGAATTTGAACGTATTATGTCAATTTGATCTCGAAAAACACTGTTAATAAATCGGCGTATATTTGGCGAACAAAATTCTTCCACCTCAGCTAAACTGTGTACTGAATTTTTTTTAATATATTTCCATCAATTATTGAAAAAGGTGAGGAAACTCAGAAAAGCTGGGAAAACGCTAATTTTGGCTAATTGGATTAATTGGTATTTAGGAGGTCCTGGATAAATGCATACTAGCCGTAAGGCTCGCTTCGCTCGCCATATCTGTCTAGCCAGGGGCTCCGCCCCTTGGACCCCCGCCTAGATCGTCCAAAAATGAGATGAGCGGGCTCGCTTCTCTCGCCTGCATGTAGACCTCAACGGAACCTCTGTACCGAATTTGAACGTATTATGTCAATTTGATCTCGAAAAACACCTGTTACTAAATCGGCGTATCTTTGGCGAACAAAATTCTTCCACCTCAGCTAAACCCGTGTACTGAATTTTTTTTAATATATTTCCATCAATTATTGAAAAAGGTGAGGAAACTCAGAAAAGCTGAGAAAACGCTAATTTTGGCTAATTGGATAAATTGGTATTTATGAGGTCCTGGATAAATGCATACTAGCCGTCAGGCTCGCTTGCTCGCCATATCTGTCTAGCCAGGGGCTCCGCCCCTTGGACCCCCGCCTAGATCGTCCAAAAATGAGATGAGCGGGCTCGCTTCTCTCGCCTGCATGTAGACCTCAACGGAACCTCTGTACCGAATTTGAACGTATTATGTCAATTTGATCTCGAAAAACACCTGTTACTAAATCGGCGTATATTTGGCGAACAAAATTCTTCCACCTCAGCTAAACCTGTGTACTGAATTTTTTTAATATATTTCCATCAATTATTGAAAAAGGTGAGGAAACTCAGAAAAGCTGAGAAAACGCTAATTTTGGCTAATTGGATAAATTGGTATTTATGAGGTCCTGGATAAATGCATACTAGCCGTCAGGCTCGCTTGCTCGCCATATCTGTCTAGCCAGGGGCTCCGCCCCTTGGACCCCCGCCTAGATCGTCCAAAAATGAGATCAGCGGGCTCGCTTCTCTCGCCTGCATGTAGACCTCAACGGAACCTCTGTACCGAATTTGAACGTATTATGTCAATTTGATCTCGAAAAACACCTGTTACTAAATCGGCGTATCTTTGGCGAACAAAATTCTTCCACCTCAGCTAAACCTGTGTACTTAATTTTTTTTAATATAGCTATTTCCATCAATTATTGAAAAACTTGAGGAAACTCAGAAAAGCTGAGAAAACGCTAATTTTGTCTTATTGGATAATTTGGTATTTAGGAGGTCCTGGATAAATGCATTTCAATCTTCAACTTGGTGCCAACCTAACAAAGTCAACTCAAGCTAATGCCAACCTGAAAAAATTATTAATTTAGTTACCAGTTAACAACTGTTACGAAGAGGTACTCTCTCTAGATTATAGTTCTATATTAACATATGATATGGACATTTTTCAATTATAATTAAGAGAATAAGAAGAATATACATGCTAAAAGACGAACTTTGAACCCTTAAAACCTCCCTTAGAGTTAAAATATTGCCAAAAGATTTCTTAGTGCGCCTCTAAAGGGCCAACTGAACATACCTACCAAATTTGAACGTTTTTGGTCCGGTAGATTTTTAGTTCTGCGAGTGAGTGAGTGAGTGAGTCAGTCAGTCAGTCATTGAGTGCCATTTCGCTTTCATATAATATAGATGAGAGGAATATTCCAATATATTGCAAAGGAAACTCCTCAATTGGGCTATTCTTATCAAAATTAGGGTGAGAAAAAGTTTTGGGTTTATTCTGTTGATTCTTTCTCAATCATCAATTTGATATTGTGATTGTTGAATGAATAGATGGAAAGAATCAACAAATTACTCAGAGAAAATGTGAATTCTAAACCTCATAATAATTACAGAATAGTTTGACCACGGTATGGATTGCCGAAATCCGTCGGTTAGTACCGCAATCCGAATCCAGATGGAGCCACTGAGTCAACCGCGTCTTATTTGAAGGCCTAACCTAACCACAACTATGCCCTAGCCCTAACCCTAGCCTGGCAGATTATTCACTATTAAACGACCGGACATTATCATCATCATGATGATACACTGAGCTATGGTGAGGTTCATGTTATAATGGCAGTATTTGATTAGCATTGGTGTTTCTATCCTTGTCTATCGAGTAAGGCTATCAAGGAATTTGAGAAGTCATTTTAATGTGGGAATAAAACTTTTCAATCATTTGCCATCATATGTCAGAGATCCACTTAATCCTAGTTTCAGAAAGGCAATAAACAAATTCCTAAGTGACAACCCATTTTATAGTTTGACTGAATTTTATAAAAAAATCCTCCAATTAATGTTTGTTCTATAAAATACTGTATACTAGTAGTTCTGAGAACAGTAGACCTCGCTCATGAATAGCCTACAACTTTCAAACTAATGAGAAGGGCCATTAAGAAAGTACAGTATATTGTGAAGATTTATCCATGACATCTATTATTTTCTCCTTTGAAAGTGCTAAAGACATTGTTTCCAGGGACACCGGACTTATAAATGTCTCTCAAGGAGGTACCTTCATATCGTCCCCATATTTACAATATTACAACTTTTCTAACAATTGACTGACAGAAAAATGGAATATGCAGTGAGCAATTTAGATCATGAATCGCCGACGGATAGTGAGACGGAAATGATTCTAAATAACATGGGTATGTTGGTGACAATGACAGGAGGTTGCTAATAATGTTTTTCATGAAAAGTGGATTCAATGTTATGGCGGCTTGTTATGCCTATGCAGAATGTTTATGCTCACAAGTCGGTTTCCGATCTCATACTAAAGCGAAAACAAGAGCTAACTAACTAAGCTGTGATGTCTCCGGCCGGTTCGGTAGGTCTAGAAACTATTCATCTATGAAACAGGGAAATATCGTGTTGAGAAGGGGAGAAATGGGACAATCAAGTGAGAAGTTTTCTTCAATTAATAAATACAGTATGATTTGGAGCGGCTCAGACGTTTCAAGGTTCACCGCTGACAACTCTTGTCCTCTATCGATAGCATTCCAACGATACCATTCATTCAATACAGCACATTAGAGCGGCACAATTTATATTCAATTTATAACATTACAATAACATTTATAATAACAACAACTATATAAATATTCACAACATTTATAACATTCAATTTATTTACAACCGTAGGTCTTATCAAAAATCGTTACACATACGTTTCTGCGCCTTGTTTCAAAGAACTTGCATACCAAATTTCATCCAAATCGGACAATAACTGCGACTGTAACTACCGTACAAACAAACAAACAGACAAAAGCCGATCGAGTCGAAACTAAGACCTCAGCTTCGCTTCGGTCAATTATACTAATATGTGTATAAGATTATATTTGTTATTTATGAGTTACCTGGATGGTATAAATTTGTATTGAGTGGGTCTTCACCCAAATTATTAATGTAATGTTTCTTTTAAATACTCTAATGCAATTTTGTAATTGTTCTTTGACAAAAATAAATTATTTATCTATTATGATAGAATGGAATGACTTTTGAGTCATCCATTGCCATCTACATAGTCACATTGTCCGCTATCAAAAATATTTAGCTGATAACTTGTACTATAGTGAGGTCCACGTTATAATGGCAATGTTCGACTAGCAATAGTATTGCTATCCTTGTCTATCATCCAACAAAGCAGATAGCGCTATCCCTTTCTTGCTTTGCTCTCTTGCCAAATCGTCTTTTAAAAATGTGGAATAAATGATAAATTAACACAATATTTCATCTTAATTTATGAAATTCATTATGAAGTTATTGGGAAATATAATTTCTTGCTTGATAAAATATAATTGATTATTTTCAACGAGAATGAACAGTTAATATTACATCAATAAACCTGTATCAGTTAATGTCTATAGAAGACATTGGCAAGACAGAGGATTGGCACCCCTGAATTGGCCTACTTACAACTAGTTCTTAAACAGAATTTTCATAAACTATTATTGATCGAGATGAATCATAATCAATCGATATTGATTGATGCATTGATGGAGATAAGAGATAAATCTATCGATTCTCCTGCATCCGTATTCTATTGAAAATATTCTTAACATAAAACGAAAAATTTCCAAGATTGAAACCTTTTTGAAATCATTTTCTGATCAGAAATGGTTTTTCAGTAGATAGTGCATATTTGAATAGTGATCTACCTAACTTTTAATGTTCAAGCTCTAACACCTAGTGTCTTTTTGCTCCCCGGAGAAGGAATGGAAAAACAAGTTCAATTCATAAACATAATATTGTGAATATTTATCGAAACCAATGACACATTTCTGACTGCAATGAACTAGATTGAATTTTGAGTCATCCATTGCCACATAACCACACTGACTTCTATCAAAAATATCTAGCAGTTAACTTGTACTATCACCGATAACAGCAATGAAATTACCATTTACCGACACAATAATTGTATTGCAGTTGTTGGTTCGCTTAATTAATTTCTGTTAGTGCCGTGATAACCGTTCAAGGACGTACAGCGTTCTTCATAGTGTGCTATAGAGAGGTCCACGTTGGCAGTGGAGAAAGATGGCAGAACAACGTTGCCGATCCTCTGCCTTATCAATGAATTCTATAGACGGTAGCTGATACAGTTCTATTGATGTAATATTAACTGTTCATTCTCGTTCAAAATAATCAATAATTAATTTATTAAGCGAGAAATTATATTTTCAATAACTTCATGATGAATTTCAATGATTAAGATGAATTATTTTGTTAATAAAATTATTAATATTGTACATTGTTAAAAGACGATCTGGCAACAGAGCAAAGCGAGAAAGAGATAGCGCTATCCGCTTTGTTGAATGATAGACAAGGATAGCAATACCATTGCTAATCAAACACTGCCATCATAAGGTGGACCCCACTATAGGAATTGTATAATTAATTGAATGTGGATTGGATTGATTGAGTACTTTATTTATGTAGATTACAATATATACTGGCTTATACACTTATATACAATAGCTTACAATACAGCAAACTTATAGATGAATTTACATAATATTGGAGAGAGAGAGAGAGTGAGAAAATGGTAATTTGCTTATGATTGACAGGAAAAGGATAAATGATGAGTAAAGTAATGTGTGGGGAAACTATTTTTCTGATAATTAAGTGACTGTTATCAATAATAATTATTACTTTTTTCTAGTAAATATGTAAGGAGTGTACAGTAGGAGATTTTGTAATTTTCCCATAGATCATTTCTTCTTCTTCTTCCTCTTCTTCTTCTTCTCCTTCTTTTTCTTCTTCTTCGCCGCAGTGAGCAGTAGACTAGTTATCAATTTTTAAATATAATTACTTGAGAATTGTAATAATATTCTATCAAATAATTAAAAAACTTAGTTACCTGCACTAACTATCCATCAAGTTACAGCCATACTTTACTGACTGTTAACACACTTTTATCAAAAGTAATTACCGTTAATAATGTATAGATAATTTGAAAAATTGAGTGATGAGGACTACACTCATTGAAGCCTCTTTTAGAAATAAGGTGATGAATTTACATGATTAATAAATATTTCACATGATAATATATATTTTTAGAACAGACTATCCTATTCTTGCTTCACTAATTGATCTACTATCCACCTCCTATCTATTATTCATCTATTTATCTATCATTTACAGTCAACTGAAGGACAAAGAAACAGACTTCAGTCCAAAACTTCTTCTCATCCCAATTTCATAAAATAATAAATTGTGCAAATATAGGTTATGTGCGACTTTCCAATTCTTCACTAGTTTCCACATTATGTATGCTATCCATCTTTATAAATTTAACCAGCAGTTTATTTTCTTCCTTTCTTTCATTTCATCACTAGCAGGTAACCCGTGCTCTGGAAGAGTTCATTTTAAAACTTGAAAAACTGAGAAATTGACGTGAAATCATGAAGAATTTAAAATAGGTCTTTAACCATCCTCGGTTAATTAAGAATCTATATGCAACATTTTACTTTCCTTGCCCTATTACCATAGGTAAGGAAAGTATTGCTTTCCAAAAAAAAATTAAGGTACCCTGATTTCTAAATCTCTATACGTTTCAAGGTCCCCTGGGTCCAAAAAAGTGGTTTTTGGGTATTGGTCTGTGTGTGTGTGTGTGTGTGTGTGTGTGTGTGGTGTGTGTGTGTGTGTGTGTTGTGTGTGTATGTGCGTCTGTGTACACGATATCTCATCTCCCAATTAACGGAATGACTTGAAATTCTGAACTTAAGGTCCTTTCTCTATAAGGATCCGACACGAACAATTTCGATCAAATGCAATTCAAGATGGCGGCTAAAATGGCGAAAATGTTATCGAAAACAGGGTTTTCCGTGATTTTCTCGAAAACTGCTCCAACGATTCTGATGAAATTCATACTTAGAAAAGTCATTGGTAATCTCTATCAACTGCCACAAGTCTCATATCTGTAAAAATTTCAGGAGCACTGCACCATCTATGCAAAGTTTGATTTTAGATTTTCAATTATCAGGCTTCAGATACAATTTAAACAAAAAATTTCAAGTGGAGAAGATTGAACAAAAAAATCTCTACAATTAATGTTCAGTAGCATTTTCACCTGAAATTGAAAATAAGCTCGAAATTCGAGAAAAAAAGATTATTGAATATCATTGACTAATTCATTCACTGACTCATTCGTTGATGAAGACATATGATGAAACATATTATACATTATGTATTCTTCATACATAAGAAGAAGAAGGGGAAGAAAGGAGAAGAAGAATAAGGATGAGTAAACGAAGGAGAAAATGGAGGAGTAGGTGAAGAAGAAGAGAAGAAAAGAAAGGGGTGAAGGAAAGAAGTTCAAGAGAGTGAAGAATGAGGGAGTATGAGGGAGTTCGATATGAAGAGACAATGAAGATGATAATGAGAAGGAAAAACATTGAAACTTGAATGAGAGAAAAAAGAAAAATAGTTGGAATGTGTAAAACACGAGAAAGGAGGAGAATAAGAAGAAGAAGAAAAGAAAGTAAAAGAGTGTAATAAGGGAACACAGGAGTTGAAAAATCGCATCGCAAGATATACACCTGAATAAATCAGAACAATTGTACAGAATTTGTAATCAAGCGATTCAACTTCACCTCATCATCTTTACTCTTACTCAAACTCTCTTTTACTCACTCCCTCACACTCTCTCTCCTTCTCTTCTTCCATTTTCCCCCTTTCAACAGCACAGGGGCCAGCATACCTCCCTAAGTTCCTCTTTTTTCTGTCCTCATCCCCCATAAGGCCGTGATACAGCTTCATATACAACCAATGCTGACAGAAAATCTCACTCATAATATTTTATTCTTTTGTGTTCTACAACTCAGAATTATTCATATTATTCGCGTTATTGTTATTCTTTTGAGGAATGGAACCAGGTAATGTGCAGTTATTTAGGGAATGAAACAGGGAGGTCCACGTTATAATGGCAGTATTTGATTAACATCGGTGTTGCTCTCCTTGTCTATCATCCGACAAAGCAGATTGTGCTATCCTTTTCCACCTCTGCAACGTTGCCAGATCGTTTTTAAACAATGTAGAGCTATTATGTAAAACCAATAGTGAGAAGGTTTTTGATTTTGTATTCAAATTTTTCAAATAGGTGCGATATTTCTTAGTTTTAATTTATTGTGATACATTCTGTGATTCATTTAGAGTATAAAATCAAGTTTCTGAATTTAAAATATTTAAATCATCATTCCTGGACCGAAAATCAAGTGACGAAGCAGTGTGTGATTACATAACCTTAACTTTTGGACAACATTAACATTTTATCAGAATTTTTTGAGAGAAATAGTACAGGCTCAGCCTAGTTTTTCCTCCAATTTCATAATTGTATTATGATTATAGTGTTTTATACAATGAATTATTGATCAACAGAATATTTTATTCTCAATAGTTTTCTATCTCTGCAACGTAAGCAAATCATTTTTAACATTACCAATGTAGGAGTATAATTAATTTGGAAAATATTTTATCTCAATTATGAAAATGTATTATTTTGACTTAGTAAAATATATTTCATGACGAGTAAAATATAATTTATCATTATTGGTGCTGCTATCCTTGTCTATCATCCGACAAAGCAGATAGCGCTCTCTTTTTCCACCTCTGCAACGTTGTCAGACCCGTATTTCAACAATGTGCAGCTATAATTGGTCAACAAAATTAACATTGGTGCTGCTACCCTTGTCTATCATCCGACAAAGCAGATAGCGCTATCCTTTTTCACCTCTGCAACGTTGCCAGATCGTTTTTCAACAATGTAAAGCTATAATTAATCAACAAAATATTTATTATCAATCATGGAAATTGTATAGAATAATTATGAATAATTTTGACGAATACAATATAATAACTGATTACTTTTAACAATGATGAACTGTTATATTACATTAGATATACTGGTAGCGGCTATGTTTTATAGAAGGCAGAGAATCAGCAACGCTACATTTTAACAATGTAGAATTAATAATCAATTAACAAAACATTTTCATCTTAATTATGGCGATTCATTATGAAAAATATAATTTCTTGCTTAATAAAATATAATTGATTATTTTAAACGAGAATATTAACAGTTAATATTTCATTAATAAACCTGTATCAGCTACCGTCTATAGAAGTCATTGACAAGGCAGAGGATCGGCAACTCTGTTCACCTATCTTTCTCCACTGCCATTATAACGTGGACCTCACTATAGCTCCTCTCTTCAGCATAAAGTCCACCTTATATTGGCAGTGCAGAAAGATAGAAGAACAGCTTTGCCGATTCTCTGCCTTCTATACAGGATAGCTGATACCAGTATATCTGATTCTGTACATTCTTGTTGAAATAATTATATTAATAAAATCATCAACATACATTCATTGAATTATTACATTGAATTACTTACCGAACACTATAGAATTTATCCTGATTCATTTTGATGTCTAGTATGTAATTAGATTGAATATATTTAAACGGCTATGATCGGTATGTATCAGCTATCCTATATGAAAGGTAGTGACAAGGCAGAGGATCAGCAACGTTTTTCTCCTATCTTTCTTCACTGTCATTATAACGTGGACCTCACTTTAGGTAGGCTCATTTCCCCCACTTCTCAATCGACTTTCTCTGTTGCACCCTCATTTTTCCAGCTGTCTTATGCATGTTGTCTGTTGTCGTCTGTCTATTATTCTCTGATGCTAAAACGGAATTCATTACAAGGGTCTCTTTATTATTCGTCTCCCTTCATCTCCCATCACTTTTCATCTTCCCTCTCCTTTCTTCTCCTTTGAGATTGGAGAAATTCTCGTTTTTACCAATCTCGACTCCCTGTAGTGCGTATTCTTTGCGCTTGCGATTGAAAAAGTGAACTTTTTTGAGGGTGATGCCCGATAATGAGGTACACGTTATAATGGGAGTGGAGAAAGATAGAAGAACAGCGTTGCCGAGTCTCTGCCTTGTCACTGCCTTTTATAGATGACAGCTGATACCGGTTGATACCAAGCTTCATTTTTGAATAGTTAGTCATGTCTGTTGAACGCATTGTTCTCAAGATATGAGCGTGGATGCAAAACGCTGAAAAATGCAACTTTTAAACCACCCTCATCCCCTTAGCACATGAGTTAGGAATGGGGACTTTTGCTTTTCCATTATTTTTTTCCACCTTTGCGTCATCCGCCATGTTGTTTTATGTTCCATTTACCCTTTTTCTTTTCCCCCTCCTCCTTCCTACCATCTCCTCGCATTCGAAATGTCTCCCCCTACTCCAAACACACACTCACATATCGTCATCATCATCATCATGTAGGAATTCGGAAAAAACGTGCGTCAAACTTTTATAGCCGCTGTGCTTTTTGATTATAATGATGATGGGAGGGTTGAGAGGAAGTTTCAAGAGGAGAAGGAAAAGGAGAAGGAAAAGAAGAAGAAGAAGGAGACGAAGGAGAAGAGAGAGTAAGAGGAGAAAGAGTTGAAGGAGAATAAGATGACGAAGAAGAATAAGAAAAAGAAGATGAGGATGAACAAGAATGAGAAGAAGACGAAGACGAATGAAAGAAAAAGAATTAAGGTTTGTGGCAATCATCTGTAGGAATATGTCAGTTGGAAAATGAAGATAGTGTGGAAGGAGAAGAAAAATGAAGTTAAGCAGAAGAAGAAGAATCAGGTAATGACGTAAGTGGCAAACAAGTAAGAAGATGTAACTTGAAAAAGGATGAGAGAAGAAGTTTGAGAAGTAGAAGCAGTATCAGGTGAAGCTGTAGAAGGAGAAGGAGAATGAGAATGAGAAGGAGCAGAATAACAAGGTGGAGAAGCAGATGGGAGAGAGAAAGAAGAAGGGAGAGAATAAGAAGGAAGAGAAGAATTAGGAAATGAGAAAAGTGGCAAACAAGTAAGAAGATGTTAGTTGGGAAATGAACAAAGAATCAGTTGGAAAAGAAGGAGATATGGAGAAAGGTGGAGCAGTACAAAAGGAAGGTGTAGAAGAAGGGGAAAAAGAAGAAGAAGAAGAAGAAGAAGAAGAAGAAGAAGAAGAAGAAGAAGAGGAAGAAGAAGATGAAGTAGGAGAAGAAGTAGAAGAAGAAATAGAAGAAGAAGAATGAGAAGAACAAGAAGAAGAACAAGAAGATGGTGGGAGATTAAAATAAAAGAGAAAAAGATGAGTTTGATCCGTGTTGTTGATCAGAGTTTCAATTTGGTAATCTAAACATGTTAAGAAATGAGACGCTGTTGAAATAGATTCTTTTCAGCTGAGATGATAATAACCACATGAGCTCTAGTCTTGTACATAGTGAACATTGGGAAGGACATTGATGAGAGATGACAGATGATTGGATCTGCATTCCGAGATCGCAATTTGGTTTTTAATAGAATCATTTTACTTTCCTTGCCCTACCATAGGTAAGGAAAGTATTGCATTCCGAAAAAAATTAAGGCACCCCAATTTCTAAATTTCTATACGTTTCAAGGTCCCCTGAGTCCAAAAAAGTGGTTTATGGGTATTGGTCTGTATGTGTGTGTGTGTGTGTGTGTGTGTGTGTGTGTGTGTGTGTATGTGTATATATGAGTGTATGTGCATCTGTGTACAAGATATCTCATCTCCCAATCAACGGAATGACTTAAAATTCGGAACAAAAAGTCCTTACACTATAAGGATCCGACACGAACAATTTCGATCAAATGCAATTCAAGGTGGCGGCTAAAATGCCGGAAATGTTGTCAAAAACAGGGGTTTCGCGATTTTCTCGAAAACGGCCTGAACGATTTTGATTAAAGTTATACCTAGAATAGTCATCGATAAGCTCTATCAACTGCCACAAGTCCCATATCTGTAAAAATTTCAGGAGCTCCGCCCCAAAGTTTGATTTTAGATTCCCAATTATCAGGCTTCAGATACAATTTAAACAAAAAATTTCGAGTGGAAATGATTGAGCATGAGAATCTCTACAATTAATGTTTAGTAACATTTTCAACCTAAAATTGAAAATAAGCTGGAAATTCGATAAAATGTGATTATTTCAATTGCAAAATGTTGGCAACAGTAATTGATTCTATGAAATTCTTCACTATGAAGAGATAGCAGACCTCGTGTGTCTCCAGCGTTATTGCCCTGTCACCAGCTGGCTCAGATCTTTGAATTTGTAGACTCTTGAGATGCTCGTGGACACTAGCGTCAGGTAATCAATTTTCATAACGGTAAGGAAAGTAGTGTGAGTGCGCCACACCAGATTTTTAAATATTTTTTGGGAAAAATGGTTTCATTCTAATAATCTATTTATTTCTCTGAATTCTCTATTAAGTATCTTTGTTTATTATTCGTGGAAGAAAAAAAATGTATTTCTTTCTTCTTCCTCATCTAGAAATTGAACCAACTTTGTACTAAGACTCTTGTCAATAAAACAATATAAAAATCTTGTAGTACCCTTTATTTTTTGAAAACTTTAAAATAGTTCAACAATCAGTTTCGACCCCTACTTCTAGTTGTTATCTATTTTAAGATTTTAAAAAATAAAGGGTGCTACAAGATTTCTTTATTGTTTTCATTAATTTGTTAAAAAGTATCTCATGTGAGTGTTTTCAAGACTCTTGTATACATACACATGCCATACATTCTGTACCACACCTGCCATGATTCTCCAGTCTATGGTGATATTCAATTTCAACTACCAGCATTCTCTATATTAATAATTAATATAAATAATGCCATTCAACCAATTCTAACAGTAAAACTATAGCTTCTCTCTCTCCAGCATGATGATTCTCCAGTCTAGCTCCTTTCTCCAGCATTAATCCTCACTCCAGCTAGAGTAATGAGCGTCTATCCCGGCCCTGGAATTTTTGCTCCAGTGAGTTGTGGTTCTCCAGCGGTTGACAATAGTCCACCAGTACAGTCTCGCCTAAAAACACACAAAGATCCTTTTCATTCAGTCGTCGCCTATACAGGTTTTTCATCCGAGTTTTCTTACAGAGACGCGTTTCCTCTGAGATTTCCCGGCTTTTCCTCTCTGTTTTCCCTGAGTCGTTCATAGTGGCACGACAATGCGACTGTGTTGCTTTGAAATACCTTACAAGGCAAGGTTGGAAACGTTTTATTTTTAGCTGAGTTTTTCTGATAGTGGGCTAACTGGAGATTCAAATAGCTTTGAAAACTTCAAATGTTTGTTGAAATGTGTGTGTTGTATCATACAGATTGATTGATTGATTGATTGATTGATTAGCTGCCTTTATTAAAAACCTAGGAGGGCGAAGTTAGGGCGCAGCCGGCCCTCTCTTACACTTGACCCTACAGAGTGAGTCATATGTATGGGAAACCTTCAAAAAGTTGGAGACTGTCAGTTGTAGATATAATACTGTAACTTCCAGGATACGTTATTGATCGTATACTCCACCATTTGACGTACAACTGAATTTCAACCCCTCATTAGTTCCACTTATCATTTCTTTAAAAACTAGAACTTCAATCAGCCGCCATTTTGGATACAATAATCACTGAAATTCTATTGTTTCTTGTTTCAAGAATGCCTCGAAAATGATGTACCACACAATGGGTGTTCACATTTAAAATATTTGAGTTACAACCCCTCTTTCTTTGAAAACTAAGAACTTCAATCAACCGCCATTTTGAATACAAGTATCATAGAACTTTTTAATTAATGTTATCTTCCTCGTTTTGAAAAGGTCTTTTAAATGATGAGTGTTGACATTCAAAATATTTGAGTTACAACCTCTCTTTCTTTGAAAACTAAGAACTTCAATCAACTGCCATTTTGAATACAAGTATCATAGAACTTCTTTATTGATGTTATATTTCTCGTTTTGAAAAGGTCTTTTAAATTATGAGTGTTGACATTCAAAATATTTGAGTTACAACCCCTAAGTCACCCCCTTATGTTGAAATTCAGTTGTACGTCGAAAGGTAGAGTATTTGACCAATAACTCATCGTGGAAGTTACAGTATCATATCTAAAGGTGCGTACAGATATACGCGCCGCGAACATGAGCAATTCACTTTTAATCAGCTGATTATATCTGTATTTTCACAGAAACGGTAAGATACAGATATAAAAAGCTTGGCATCAGCTGATTAAAAGTGAATTGTTCATGTTCGCGGCGCGTATATCTGTACGCACTTTAAAACAGTCTCCAACTTATTGAGGAGTTCCCATACATATGAGTTACTCTGTATAGAGCAATTTCCTAGAGTCATATAGGGTCGGTTTCCGAGCTCGGGGTATAGCTTAGTTCTAGACTTTAAACAGCTGGAGTCAGAAAATTGGCTTTCTGAAACGGGGCTTACTCGTAGTCCACGTTAAAATTAAATTTCGAAATCTAGAAAATAGAATACAAAATTAAATAAAGAGAAAATAGTGTGAAGTTTAAGATAATTTGATTTATCTAGGAATGTTTTATCTCGTCAAAGAAGAACGTTTCCAATAATAGAAAAGAGGAAATAAAAATTATCATAAAAACTGCCACTATGCCCCGTTTCAGAAAGCCAATTTTCTGACTCCAGCTGTTTAAAGTCTAGAACTTGGCTGAATCCCGAGCTCGGAAACCGGCCCTTAAAGTGCTGTAGAGTATCTTAAATTATTATCGAATTTATATGCTATAAATTTGAAGAAAAATTCAAAAATCTAACACGCATTATTATCAAGAAATACCCAACATATTATTGAAATCTTTTTGTGTATTGTATATTGAGGAAGGTGAATGAATATCATTCGTTTGTTACGGAGTCTGGTGATGATGTTCATAATCTATCATTAATTTTCTACTTTTCCGTTATGAAATGAACTTCGAAATGATGTATCACAGAATGGGTATTTAAATTCAAAAAATTAGAGTTACGACCCCTCATTTCTATGAGTAGAGTGCTTGAAACATAGAACATTTTTCTCATGTCATCTTTTCCGTTATGAAAAAAAACTTCAAAATGATGTATAACAGAATGGGTATTTAAATTCAAAATATTAGAGTTACAACCCCTCATTTCTATGAGTAGAGTGTTTGAAACTTATTAATAAATTTATGATATTACTAGACAATATTCTAGTGTTTTATTATAAAAACCTTGAAGTGAAAACAAGAATGTGTCACGTCATAGCGCATGCGCAGTAATACTGTCTCTTCCGTTCAACACAAGTGAAGGGCACTTTAATAAAGCAGGTAAAACTGACCTCTATTTGCTCTGAGTAAACACAATCCCACTTAGAGTTAACTAGGGTTCAACTTTTAACCGGATTTTCACTGTTGATAAAATTTGTCAGTCAGACAACGATGTAGACTGTATGTAATCTACAATGTTGTGTGAGAGAGAAAAAAGTATATAACCTGCAATGTTGAAAGAGAGAAGAAGAAAAGGGAGAGAATGAGAGCACACATACAATTAGCTAAGTGGGTTTGGTCAGTTTTAAGAGACTTGCTCTCAATGTTTTCTCTTTGTTTACTATTTTCTATTCTTCCAAATTCTATGATGATCCACAATTAAATTAATCCGAGTTGCGGAAGTTATAGAAATTTTAGTTCATACTGTATAGCGGTTTCTAGAGGTGTGGAAGTTTTGGAAGTGGAGGACTCATATCAATGTTATCAATATCGGGGCACCGAGCTTCGCTCGTTATTTTTATTTATTGATAAACAGAACACAATTCTCTAAAATGATCGTGTTTGTATTTCACAGCTGGCTATACGTCATCTTATGAATTCCGGGGATGCGATATTTTGATTTTTCACATTCATTTCTACCATTCACAGCTGTTTCAGCCAAGGATGAATATTATCCTTTCAATGTCG
Source organism: Nilaparvata lugens (assembly GCF_014356525.2). Classification (NCBI taxonomy): domain Eukaryota; kingdom Metazoa; phylum Arthropoda; class Insecta; order Hemiptera; family Delphacidae; genus Nilaparvata; species Nilaparvata lugens. Next base: position 7,146,715 of record NC_052508.1, read on the forward strand.
TTCAGCGAGTTTTCTCAAGGATGAGACCTAGAGCAATCGAATATTCATATCATAAACCTACTATGTTCCAAATTTCGTGAAAATCGTTAGAGCCGTTTTCGAGATCCGTTAAACATAAATAACCAGATATATAATTATAGAAATAGCCAGATATGAAAATAGCCAGATACAAAAGTAACCAGATATAAAAATAACCAGACAAATAAATACAGAAATTGCTCGCTTAATATAATAGAATAACATTGGAACATTCTTTTTCAGTGGGCGGTGATGAAGAGACAGTTCCACTGACTGCCATCTGTTTTAGTAATGGGTGACGCCCCCTATACTGCACTATATTCTATTCTAACCTCCTATTGATAACCTTGTTTTGAAACCGAAAGCTGTAATGGGCGTAGCTCAGATAGAGTTAGTCTACTATCTAATCGCACTTGGCCTGTTGAACAGTTTTAATCCTGTCACTAACTGTTAGGAACTCAATCAATGAAAGCTGTATTGTGAACTAGCAGATAACCCGTGCTTCTCAAGGGTCTAATTAAAAACTTTACTCACCGCAAACTTGACCCACTGAAAACTTGATGAATTCAAAATAGGCATATAAATGCATCCTCGGTAAATTGAAAATCCATATGTAAAATTTCAAGTTGATCAGTTGAATAGTTCAGACTTGATGATGTGTCATTCATGAATTTCCTATCCCGTACGTGTATAAGCGAGTTTTAATATTACAGATTAATTATGATCCTTGGCTGATTATTATGCAAAATTTCAAGTTAATCATTCTAGAAGCTGAGACGTGATGACTCGTCAATCGTGAATTTCCTGCCCTGTACGTGTGTAAGCCAGCCAGATCTTCCCTTCGTTTATCATAAAATGAGTGAGCATTCAATCAATGATCACTTAGAAGTTCATTCTTTTCAGATTTCAATTTAATAATGCAGAAATATTCAAAAGTAAAAAAAAATCTGGTGTGGTACACTCACACAACTTTCCTTGCTCATTGATCTATAAGCCTCATTCTTAAACGAGGATAATTTCGGGGAGTAGCATTATGCCGATTGGCGGCTAAATAATTAAAACTATGATTATACTATTATTGTTTTCAGAGTAAATTTTCCTTTATTTGAATTATTATGAAATTTGAGGATTTTTTAAAAGTTGTCAAAGCAGCTGTTCTACAAATAAAATATCGACATGTGTTCTTTTGAATAAACTGCTCTACCTACCTACCTCACGCACGAGAAGGAGGTTACAAAGTAAATTTCTCAGGGATGGAGTGGACCCACTGTTAGTTTCCCAGGGAGGAGACTTATGCCAGTTAGAGCTAATAAATAACTATACAGGGTATGAATTTGAAAAAAACGGTCAAGTCATTTTTGAGAAAATCGTGATAGAAATTTAACAAAATACATTCTTCTTAGGAATATTACGGAGCTCCTGCAATTTTCCCAGAAATGAGACTCATGTCAGTTGATAGGGCTTATGAATAGCTATCTAGGGTATAAATTTGAAGAAAATCGTTAGAGCCGTTTTCGAGAAAACCGTGAAAAATATGGTATTTTAGCCATTATCCGCCATTTTTTCCGCCATTTTGAATCGAAATTCATTGAATTTTTTTTTGTCGGATCCTCATGGTTTAGTGACTTTAAGTTTAAAATTTCAAGTCAATCGGTTAATTAATCGTGTTCACAGACATACACACACACAGACCAACACCCAAAAATCATGTTTTTGGACTCAGGGGACCTTGAAACGTATAGAAAACATGAAATTAGGGTACCTTAAATTTTTTTGGAAAGCAATACTTCCCTTACATATGGTAATAGGGCAAGGAAAGTAAAAAAGATGTTCTCATTTATTTTAATGCATATAAGTTACAAGGCTACTAGGTATAGGGGTATAGTACTTTACTTAGCTCTTTACGCCTGTGAATTGAGATAGGCAACCCGCATAACACCACATCCTTCCAACATTGAAGCCTAGTCTTATCATTATAAAGTACAGTATAGGGTAGGCCTACTGTTTATAGATGCAATATAGGTCAAGGTTACTCTCTCTCCCTCTTATTCGTCACTCTCTCTCCCGTCCCTCTCTCTTGAATGAAGAACTCTAATCTCTTCTAAGCTTTCTGGTTAAGTGATGGAGTGGACATTACTTCCCTAACCACACTACGTCATCAAAAAATGAGAATGTCGATGTCAAAGAATCGATGTGTGTTTGTAACAACTAGCCTTATAAAACTTTGAAAACTAATAACAATGAAACATTTATTGTTTGTATTGTTTCATTCTATTTATTTCTAGATACAATATTATTATCGTTTATATATGATCGGATCGAACAACAGGCTTGGCACAAAACTATTCTATTCCCAAATTTTGATGATGAATAACATTTCAAAAAATAGGTTATGCTCGAAAGTTCAAACTCAATTTTTGTCTAGAAAATATCGGAGCTGAAACTTTTTTTTGTGGGAAAAGCCTGTTTTTAATCAAGTTTAACACCAAACTATAATCAAATATTACACTTATTTAGAGTAATTCGTTGAAACTTTAATAACGTCCATTTACAATAACGTCCATATTGTTAAAATTATTGCAAGTGAAACTTTCAAATCAATGACAAGTTTTGCAGCTTGAAGCACGTGACTCGACTTTTAATTCTGTTGTCTTCATAATTGTAAGAATCAGGAAAAATTCCACAAACTCCAGTTCGGAAAGAACATGGAATTCGCAAGTAGCAATTCTGTTCTTGAGGAGAGAGTTTTGAAGTTGATGTTTGTCAACTTTATTCTAACAAACTTTTTACAGGACTGTCACTGTTATTCGTTGACTGCCATAAATTTATATTTAATTATACATTGATAGACACAATAAAATTCTCGAACTATGAATGATTGGAGAAGGAATAAATTATCATTTATTGACCGAGCAAAGTGAGATCTAAGATTCAAGTCGACGGTTTGGCATTTCTCTTAATGTTTATATGTTTATATGTTACGCATTTACGGCGGAACGCGGTAATAGATTTTCATGAAATTTGACAGGTATGCTCTTTTTTGAATTGCGCGTCGACGTAGATACAAGGTTTTTGGAAATTTTGCATTTCAAGGATAATATTAAAGGAAAAAGTAGTCTCCTTCATACGCTAATATTAGAGTAAAAATCAGACTATAGAATTATTCATCATAAATCAGCTGTCTAGTGGACTATAATACTACCCGTTCAAAAAAAACGAACCTCTTGAAAATGTCTCTTTCCATCAAAGTTGTAGACAGTTGCAGCCAGACCTGATAACAGCGCTCACACTCACATTCCGGGACGACACGTCACGGTACGATAGGACAGAAAGCTCTACGTTTATTTAGGATTTTTTCTAGACATTTTAAATTGATAAATTATTATTCATTAATTTTTTGAGAAAACATAACAACAGGTCAATGTAACTAATTGAGCGCGAGGTCTACTGTTCACAGAACTACTAGTATATCTAGTATGTGGGTTTCAGGCTATTATACTTTTATATCATTCTCATCTATTCTGTTATCTGAATTATCTTTCTCTACTGCCATTATAACACGGACCTCACTATTTTCACAAAGATGTAACTGTTATTTCCAAGTTTTTATGTGGTGTTCTCACAATTAGAGCAAGGTTCTGCCTTCTTATTGTTGCAGATACGTCACTATACATTTATAGTGGAGAAATAAATTAGGGAAAGAGGATGGAAAATTGTAAATACTGTAGATGTAGGAAGAAAAAGGATAATAATTAAGAGAAGAGAGATAGGAGGAATAGTAGAATAGACATTGATCTGAAGAAGAATATAATATTGAGAAGATGATGGAGGGAATATAGAGAACAAATGACAGAGAAGATTGAGGAGAATGGAAAACAATGAAAAGCAAGAGAGAGAAAAAAGAAGCAGCAGTAGAAGAAGAAGAAGAAGGAGAAGAAGAAGAAGAAGGAGAAGAAGAAGAAGAAGAAGAAGAAGAAGAAGAAGAAGAAGAAGAAGAAGAAGAAGAAGAAGAAGAACAACAACAACAAGAAGAATAGGCAGAAGAAGGAGAAGTTCTTTAAACATAAAGAAAAAGGCAGATTCTTCTACCACCAATACTCAATTTCGGAGAAGAATTCACAGCTGTTAGGGCGTCTCTAGACAACAATTTAGCGTCAAATTTGCACTGTGACTTTCTTTGAATTAAACTTTTCCTATTTCGTCCTTGTCTCCCCTCGTATTCTGCCTGTTCCGATTCTTTCGTCTTCTTTATTCTTCCCCTTCCACTTCTTTTTCTCCTCCCCCATCTCCTTCTCCCTCTTTTCCTTCTTTCCCTTCTTCCCCTCCTTCATGCTTGTTCATTGTCTCATTTTGCAAGTGAACAACAGACTGACATTTGTTTGACTGTGCTGCAAAGTTTTGAGTTAATTGAACGACTGTGAATCACGACCAGACACAACTACGGTTGTTCTTTTCTTGTTGCTGTGTTGTTGACTTTTTCTAGCTTTTGTTTATGGAATTGCAAATTCCCATTCTTTCATCTCTATACATCCTCTCCAATAGTGAGATTCTCAGTTCTTGAAGTCAGCATCTGACTAACAGTGGTTTCATATCATTCTCTGTTATTGGATAGAGTAGAAAAAATCAAATTTCTGATTTTCATTTATATTAAGAACAACCCTGAAGGAAAGAGGACAATTTGATAGAAATTATATTTATCCAACTCCGCCCCGTTGAGCATGAGAATCTCTACAATTAATGTTCAGTAAAATTTCCACCTAAAATTAAAAATGAGCTCGAAATTCGAGAGAATGTGATTATCCAAATGCAAACTGTTGGCACAACAGAACAACCCTGAAGGAAAGAGGACAATTTGATCGCAACTCAATTTATCCAACTCCGCCCCGTTGTCATATTCATATAAAATATTAGCAGGTAACCTGTGCTGCGCAAGGGTCGAAATAAAAACCTGACAAACAGAAAACTTGACCTATAGAATAGGCCTATAACCATCCTCGGTAAATTAAGAATCTCTCTACTTAATTTCAAGTTGATCAGTCCAGTAAGTTCAGACGTGATGATGCGTCACTCGTGAATTTTCTATCCCCTACGTGTATAAGCCAATAATTATTTCTTCTTTTATATTATACTAGCAGGAAACCCATGCTCCGCAATTGTCTATTTTGAAACATGACAAACTGAAAACTTGACTCTTAATATCATAATGTACACTTAGAGAATTCAAAATAGGCCTATAACCATCCTCGGTAAATTGAGAATATATATGCAAAATTTCAAGTTAATCAGTCCTGTATGAGGCGTGATGAAGCGTCATTCGTGAATTTCCCCTCCCGAACGTGTATGAGCCAGTTATTACTTTCCTTGCCCTATTACCATAGGTAAGGAAAGTATTGCTTTCCGGAAAAAAATTAAGGTACTCCAATTTCTAATTTCTATTTGTTTCAAGGTCCCCTGAGTCCAAAAAAGTGGTTTTTGGGTATTGGTCTGTATGTGTGTGTGTGTGTGTGTGGTGTGTGGTGTGTTTGGTGTGTGTGTGGTGTGTGTGTGTGTGTGTGTGTGTGTGTGTGTGTGTGTGTGTGTGTGTGTGTGTGTGTGTGTGTGTTGTGTGTGTGTGTGTGTGTGTGTGTGTGTGTGGTGTGTGTGTGTGTGTGTGTGTGGTGTGGTGTGTGTGTGTGGTGTGTGTGTGTGTGTGTGGTGTGTGTGTGGTGTGTGTGTGTGTGGTGTGTGTGTGGTGTGTGTGTGTGTGTGTGTGTGTGTGCGTGAGTGTGTGTGTGTGTGTGTGTGTGGTGTGTGGGTGTGTGTGTGTGTGTGTGTGGTGTGTGTGTGTGTGTGCGTGAGTGTGTGTGTGTGTGGTGTGTGTGTGTGGGTGTGTGTGTGTGTGTGTATGTGTGTGTATGAGTGTATGTGCGTCTGTGTACACGATATCTCATCTCCCAATTAACGGAATGACTTGAATTTGGAAAGTGAGGTCCTTACAATATAAGGATCCGACACGAACAATTTCGATCAAATGAGATTCAAGATGGCGGCTAAAATGGCGAAAATGTTGTCTAAAACAGGTTTTTTCGCGATTTGTTCGAAAACGGCTCAACGATTTTGATTAAAGTTATACCTGAAATAGTCATCGATAAACTCTATCAACTGCCAGAAGTCCCATATTATCTGTAAAAATTTCAGGAGCTCCGCCCCATCTATGCAAAGTTTGATTTTGGATTCTCAATTATCAGGCTTCAGATACAATTTGAACAAAAAATTTCGAGTGGAATAGATTGAGCATGAGAATCTCTACTAATGTTCAGTAACATTTTCATCTAAAATTAAAAATGAGCTCGAAATTCGAGAAAATGTGATTATCCAATTGCAAACTGTTGGCAACTGTTGATTCTATTAGACGATTCACTATGAAGAGATAGCAGACCTTATGTGTCTTCAGCGTTATTGTCCTGTCACCAGCTGGCTCGAATCTTTGAATAGTAGACTTGATATGCGCGGGAACACTAGCGTCAGGTGATCAATTTCAGACACACCAGATTTTTATTTCCTTTATTTTATTATAGATTACAAAATATTCCATCTCGATTATGCACTATTCTGATTTTTATTTTTATTTGACTGATAAAATGTGTAGAATGGATCATTATTAACTAGAGACATCAATGATTAGTATCAAATCTCATCCATCAGGGTATTTTGTAGCTATTACATACAGGGAGCAGTGAAAATGGAAAATGTCATTTTTACTTACTTTGTTATGTCAATCTCTAGTTGTGACTCTCCTTATCCTATTTTATTATCAGTGTTCTGATTTTGGTGTTCTTCGACTCAATTCCTTAGTGCCAGTTGCACAGAAGCCGGTTAAGTTTTAATCGTGATTGATCCCACGAGAACCAATAAGTTAAGCCATTTTATCAAAAAGGCCTTCTCCGATTGGTTCTCATGGAACTAATCACGGTTAAAATTTAACCGGCTTTTGAGCAGCCGGGGCCTAACTCTTATTTATGTTTGTTTTCGCTTTCAATCGCTAGATTTCATTCAGCTTCTGTCTCCTAATTTATTTCTCTTATTCTGATTAATTATTTATAGATCTATTTTCGTTTTTCCCAACTTCATGATTTAGACGATTATTATGGCTATCAAGTTCTTTTTACTTCCTACAAATATCATATAGTGAGGTCCACGTTATAATGGCAGAGTTTGATTAGCAATGGTATTGCTATCTTTGTCTATCATTCAAAAAAGCGGATAGCGCTATCTCTTTCCTGCATTGCTCTGTTGCCAGATCGTCTCTCAACAATGTAGAATTTATAATTAAGAAGATATTTTATTCTAATAATGAAAATTCATTACAAAATTATTGAAAAATATCATTTCTAGCTTAAGAAATAAGTTTCTCAACAATTTAGAATTAATAATTAAGAGATATTTTATTCTAATAATGAAAATTCATTACAAAATTATTGAAAAATATAATTTCTTGCTCAAGAAATGAAATTAAATGTGAATTTAGTTATTTTTAACGAGAATGAACAGTCAATATTACATCGTTATACCTGTATCAGCTAACATCTATAGGAGACATTGACAAGACAGAGAATCGGCAACGTTGTTCTCCTATCTTTCCCCACTGCCATTATAACGTGGACCTCACTATAGTGGTTTCTACTTCAAACTCTCAACATTGATTGATTGCAAAGCCTTGATCAGATTTGTGAGGAATGATTACAGTCTCAAAATCTCAAAACTACATGATCGCTCCTTATGAACGCTGTCTATATGAACACTTCTAAACTCTCACATTCTTCTTCTCTCCCCAATGTTTATCCTCTTTCTCCTATCACAAATTGTAAGAAGTATCGAAGCGATAATTAACTAGCAATTAATTACAGTGTGCCTCTCCCTGCATTCCCCTCCCTGGGGGTTTTCCAAGCCACCATCCCTCTCCCACACAGAGTGGAGAGTCGTTAGTGTTTCGATTTTTCTCAGTCGGCCCGGCTTGTTTTAACTGAAACTAATGATTCTCCACTCTGGGGTAGAGAATGTGAAGGAGTCGGGAACTCTGATACGGCTTGCAAGGTTATCTACTTGATGTAAAGTTCATGATTTGTTGAACTTGATCAACTGGAGAAGTCTGTATTGATTCTTTGGTGAGGTCCACGTTATAATGGCAGTGCTTAAAGATAGGAACGGATACGCACAAATTTTATCTTCAAAAATGCTTATATCCTCTGTGAAGATCTGTGAATATTCCACCTTTGAAATTGTTTTTTTAGAGGAATACATTTTATTTTCGTAGACCAATATAGGTAATTGACAAGTCATTCCCCAATTACAGTTTGAAGTCACTGTATTTTGTTCGCTAAACAAATCCGTACAGATAGCAAAAAGTGCTCTCATAATCAACACAGAATAATACATAGGGACCAGACCATAGTAAGCGTTAATTAAGGCGTTTTTTCAACCCAATCAGTTAATCGGAGATCTTCCTGCTCTGTTTGACTATAGAAACGCCGAATGGAAATGCCTAAAAAAACGCTTTGTATGGTTTGGTCCTTATTCGTGATTGGAATGAATTATCACTGAAATTCCATTCAAATATCAACTTTATGGTCCATTATTTCATCAAATATCCATGGATTTTCCTAGAGACTAGGGAAAGGAAAGGAGAAGGAGGAGAAAGAGAGGAGAAGAAGAAGAAGATGAGGAAGAGGAAAAAGAAGAAGAAGAAGAAGGAGAAGAGAAAGGAGAAGAAACTGTCTTTTTCATTGAAAAATGTGTTCAAAATCACATACAGCATCTTTCTCTAGCTCTTTCTTATCGCCGTCTTTATTTGCATCACTCATATTTACTTCTTTATGTCTTCTATTTTATCGTATTTCCTCTACATCAATGGAATTGAATTATACATTTATGCATGTTCTCACTTTATGTTATGGAGTTCCTATATTATCCGAGATAATTTATTAAGTTTAAAGATAACCATGCACAATGAATTGATATCTTTCTTTACCGTCCGCTTTCATCTTCCAAATCATCCCATTTCAAAATACAATTTCTATAAACATTCATAACTTAATTTGTGACTATATCATTCAAATGAATTAAGTTCTAAAGATAACGATGCACAATTATTATTGATATAATAACATTTATCTATATCTTTCACATTTACTCCCAATTAAACCGGAGGGTTCAACTCCAATTTGTTTCATTTCAAAATGCATTTTCAATAAACAATCAACAATCCATAACGTAATTTGTGTTTCCTTCATATTCCAGTAAAATCTACACGACTACATTATCCGAGATAATTGTAAGTTCCAAAGATAACCATGCACCATAAATTGATATTATAGCCTCTATCTTTATCTCCCACATTCACTTCCAACCCAACTAGAGTATTGAATTCCAAATTATTTCATTTCAAAATACAATTTCAATAAATATTCGTAACTTAATTTGTGTTTCTTCCTCTATATTCCAGTCAAATCTACATGATTTCAGGGGATATTCGACACGGAATAAACCGATGAAAGAATGTAATGGAGATCGTTTTTGAACTGGATATGATGACAGAACAGATTCATAACATGGCAGAGTAGAAACGTTGAAACGGAGATAATTCGGCATAGAACATGCGATTTGACGCCATTCCAGCATGCAAAGGATCAGTCATCTACAAAATGATGCAAATTTGCAATTCAATTTCATTTACGCTCGTTTCTCTCTCTTTCTCTCTCTTCGACCCCTTTCCACTCGTATTTGCTTTTACCTTGTACTTCTGTCCTCTTCTGATTTTCCACTTCAACTTTTCTATCTCCTCATTCATCATCCTTTTCTTTCTCTTGCCTTACTTTCTCTTCTTTTCCGTCCTACATCTTTACTTCTTTACGTCTTTTATCTCCCCGAATTCTTTCGTTCATAATGGAATTGATTATACAGTCATGCACGTTCTTACTAAAGCTGCGTTTAGACCAAAGCTATTATAATATATTTCTCCGTCCTTACAGATTCTATTAGATCGAACATAACTTATCATACACATGATGAACATGTGTGTTTATCAAGTTCTGTTCAATCGAATAGAATCTATAAGAATCAAGTCATTAACATTTTGTTAATAACTTTGGTGTAAAAGCAGCTTTTAGGGACGTTTGCACGGTGAAAGCTTAATCTGAATTCAATCATCTGGTGGCTTAAACTCAAAATGGATCACATTATAACAAATGAAACATGATATTGATTTAATCCAGTTTAAGATGAAATTTAGTTTAAACTGGGACTGTGCAAAAGGCACGGTATGTTGGGAATATTTTATACATTCATGCATGTTCTCACTTAATATTTTAGGAAGTTACTATAATTATATAATTTATGCATACATTCTCTCCTATTCAACTTTCCTGTTCTCTAAAATTTTTTGAAACCTCCTATCCTGATGTATGGGTCCTACCTTCTCCAGTTTATCTCTAGTCTCTCCACACTTTAGTCTCTTCTATCTTTCTACAATTATTTAGGTCACTTGACTGATTGTTTTTCCTATGTTTTTCTCTCATTATCACCTATATTCCAAAAACTCCTGTGTCCTGTACTCTCTACCTATAATCTTCATCTCCATCTTTTATTTGTATTTTTCAATTTTTATCTTCTTCTTCTCTTCCTCCCTCTTTTTCTTATCCATTCATTCATCATCACTCTTAGTTATGAGTTAATTACATAATTCTAGTATACGTTCTGTCTTGAATTTCCAACTGGTCCCTTCTTGTACTCTATGATCTGTGAGAATCTTAGTCTCCTCCTCCCCCACTAGACTGAATCATCATTTAACTTCTCCTTATGCCTCTCTTCCTCCCTATCATCATAGTTTCTCCTGATTTTTCCTACTCCTCTCCCTCAATCATTCTACTTCTTTCTTTTTATTTTCCTCACTCTCTTACTTTCACCCCTTCTCCCGCTCTACCATCCACCCCTCCTCCTCCTATCACTCCATTTCCTTCTCAATCTCCCCGTTTGGCTGTCTTCTTCTTTCTCCTCCTCCATATTCTGCTTCCATACCTTCTTCTTCTCATCTTCCCCTTTCTCAATCTTTAACATTTTTCAAACTTCGTTTCGTTATCCGGGAATATCTACTACTTTCTCATCTTCTCTGCTCCTCCTCCTCTTCTTCCTCCTCCTACTCTCCAACCTCCTTCTCCTACTCCTTCTCCAACTCATCCTCCCATTCCTCCGTCTCCTCCTACTTCAATTCCTCCTCCACCTCCTCCTCTCCTAATAATTCTCCAATCGTTCAGAAAATGCCGGTGTAATACGGTCTGTTCACCTCTCCATCGATGTCTATATGGCATTCGCCCGAATAGAATGATTCTCACCGATGCCGGATTAGGCTTAAGCCTAACCTGAATTTGCAACCCGACATTGCATAGCCTAGCTGGCTGCAAATCGAGCACAAAATATGCCAAAATGGCGAACAGTTCCAATGGATTTTCCATTTTCGGTCGTTTGGAAAATCTCCATTTCATGCTCGTTCCATACGTCCCGTACTCTACAGACCCGCTCTTTTCTACCTCTCCCATTACTGAATTCTCTTTGATGTATATCCTTTTTATGAAACTGTGTACCTCTTATATTCCGTAGTTTTTTCTTCAAACTACAATAGACTACAGTTTCAAATAATCCTTTTCACTTTCCTTGCCCTATTACCAGGAGGAAAGTATTGCTTTCCGAAAAAAAATTAAGGTACCTCAAATTCTTAATTTCTATACGTTTCAAGGTCTCCTGAGTCCAAAAAAGTGGTTTTTGGGTATTGATCTGTATGTGTGTGTGTGTGTGTGGTGTGTGTGTGTTGTGTGTGTGTGTTGTGTGTGTGTGTGTGTGTGTGTGTGGTGTGTGTGTGGTGGTGTGTGGTGTGGTGTGTGTGTGTGTGTGTGTGTTGTGTGTGTGTGTGTGTGTGTGGTGTGTGTGTGTGTGTGTGTGTGTGTGTGTGTGTGTGTGTGGTGTGTGTGGGTGTGCGTCTGTGTACACGATATCTCATGTCCCAATCAACGGAATGACTTGAAATTTGGAACTTGAGGTCCTTACAGTATAAGGATCCGACACGAACAATTTCGATCAAATGAAATTCAAGATGGCGGCTAAAATGACAAAAATGTTGTGTAAAACAGGGTTTTTCGCGATTTTCTCAAAAACGGCTCCAACGATTTTGATCAAATCTATACCCAAAATAGTCATTGATAAGCTGTATCAACTGCCACAAGTACCATATCTGTAAAAATTTCAGGAGCTCCGCCCCATCTATACAAAGTTTGATTTCAGATTCTCAATTATCAGGCTTCAGATACAATTTAAACAAAACAATTCAAGTGGAAAAAATTGAGCATGAAAATTTCTACAATTAATCTTCAGTAACATTTTCACCTAAAATTAAAAATAAGCTCGAAATTCGAGAAAATGTGATTATTCAATTATTGCAAACTGTTGGAAACTGTTGGAAACTGTTGATTCTATTAAATCATTCACTATGAAGAGATAGCACACATCGTATGTCTCCAGCGTTATTATCCTGTCACCAGCTGGCTCAAATCTTTGGATAGTAGACTCTTATGCGCGTGAACACTAGCGTCACGTGATCAATTTTCATAACGGCAAGGAAAGTAGTGTGAGTGCGCAACACCAGATTTTTAAATTCCACATCGGCAAATCTTCAATCAACTTCATTCAATCACTGCCGGCGCACAAGTTTTCTTTGCCGGTAGTGCCATTTTGTAAGTTAGAATATCTATTGTATCGATCTGTTTTATTTTATGGCAAATAAATGAATTTGAATTTGAACTCTTATTTTATACCAGCAGAAAACCCGTGCTCCACAATGGTCTTTTCCAACCTTGACGTGATGGAATCTCAATGAATTCAAAACTGGCTCATAACAGTCCCCGGTTAATCGAGAATCTATATGCAAAATTTCAAGTTAATCAGTTGAGTAGTTCGGACGTGATGATGCGTCAAACAAAATTTCCCTATCCCGTACGTGTATAAGCCAGTTCTCTCCTTTATTATAGTATAAAATGTTCCGTATTCTTCCCCTATCTCTGACATTCTGGTAGAGAGTTAGTGGGAAGAATACTTCGAATATCATTTACGAATAATGTACATTGATATGTCCAAAGCTCCGCCAATTTATGTAGATGCATAGAAATATTATCTATTTTATCGATACTTATTACAAATTGGTTTTTTCATATTATATACAGCTCAATAATTATTTTCTTAATTTATATTTTGTAAACTCATCCATAATTTTGCTGTATTGTAAGCAATTGTATATACGAGGTGTATAAGCCAGTATATATTGTAATCTACATAAATAAAGTACTCAATCAATCAAATCAATCAACATGTTGACTTTTCAAGTACCTCCAGTTTCATTTCTATTTGTTATCCTGTTTTACAATTTCTTCCATACTACAGCTTTATCGTAATCCTATTAAATCCTCAATGATAAGTGTTTGAGAGTACTTATGAAAGTACTAACTCCGCCTAGCAAAATTCACTTATATTTTATTCTAATCCTTTCTAATGTACCTAACCCAGATTCTCATGTGAGTTCAATATTTATCTATTCATTTATTCGTGGACAGAATCACAAATCATATAAATATGATTGGGAAGGAACAATAGGCTTGGTCCAAATCTATTCCATTCCCAAATTTTGATAAATTGATGAAATATCTAAAAAATAGGTTATGTTACTACTGTATAACGTTCAAGTTCAATTTTCGTCCAAAAATATATATAAGCTAAACATTTTGAATTCCTCCTCTCCTTGTTTCATCAGATTCATCTTGTCTCTTACTTACTTCCTTCTTCTTCTCCTAATTTTCTTCTTTCTTTTTATTTATTTTCCTTCTTCTTTTTATTTTCTCTCCTCTCACTTTCTCCTTCCTTTGTAACATCAAATGCAGTAACATTGCCGCCTTCTGAACCAACAACAACTGACTACAAATTGAATCGAAACAAACCTGAACGATTTCGCCTTTTAACTTTCTTCCACTGTTCTCCTCTCTTCTCTCTTTCCCACTCTCACAATCTCTCATTCTGTCTCTCCACCCTCACCCAATGTCTCTTCCGCCACTTCTCGATTGTATGTTACAGTTTGCTTTTTCTACTCTCTCTTTTTTCTCATTGCCTCTCTGATCCTCTCTTCTCTATTTCTCTTCCCATATTCCTCTCTCCTTCTCTACCTATTCTTTTCTACAACTCCCTTATTGTGTACCACAGTTTCCTCCTACTCTCACTCTTTCTCACTGCCTCTTTGATCGTCACATCACTATCTCTCTCCTCCATCGCTCTCTCTCCTTCTCTATCAATACTCTTCCACCACTCCCTTATTGTGTAGTACAGTTTTTCCCTACTTTCACACACACTCTCCCTCTTTTTCACACTGGCTCACTGGTCCTCTCTCATCCTATCTCTCTTTCACTCTCCTCCTCTACCTCTTCTCTTCCTCTATCTCTCTCCCTCTCCTTCTCTACCTATCTTCTCTCACCACTTCCTTATTGTGTGCTGCAGTCTTTTATTTTGTACAACTTGTGCTGGCTGTTCCATCGCAGCCAAGTGTCGTTTTATCAAACTGCCGCCGTTTTTATTCTCTCGACTCGAATCGAACCGGCAATGATTTGTAAACTTATTCCTGCGCGACATTTTTGTGCTTTTGACTCTGCCGCACCCTCTACTCTTCTTCTATCTCACACACACACACTCTCTCTCTCTCCCCTTATCCTCCTCTCTATCCCTCAGCGTCCCTCCAATCATGAACGACACCCTTCAACAGTATAAATTTCAAGGGCTGAACAGTCGCGTAGAAAAAGTGACACTTTACCGAGCGGAGGATTTTTGTTACAGAAATAATATTACTCCGCCACTTTGTAACTTACACTCTCTCTCTCCATCTCATTTCCGCTTCCTCTTTTTCAGTTTTTTCTTCTTTGCTTCATTGGATTTATCATCCTCCTTCTCCCACATTTGTACTACTCCTCAATAGGCCTATTTCTTCATGTACTATCTTCACTCCCCTGTTCTCTGATATTTTTCCTTTCATTTTTTTATTCGTGCTGATTTTTTTCCCTCTCATCTTTTGCCTTCCGTTTCCCTTCTTCTACACAATGTTAAGTGGTAGAGTGGACACTACTGTCCAAACTTCGCCACGTCTACAAATGAAAAAGTCATTCTATTCTATTTTCCTCTCACTTCTTCTTTTCTATGATATTCTCGTTGTGTTGCGCACTGTTCGCGTTCTGCTCTTGCTCGACCTGCGATCATCTTGCGATCTGCTCGTGTAACGTTCGTTTGCGGAGCAGAGCGTAAGTCTGGTCGCACCTTCATGTGAAATCCGCCTCTGTTATCCATCTCCTCAAGGACCAGGAGAATAATGGAATAATATCATAATAATACCACAATGCGCAGAATTTCATCTCTCAATAATGCCATAATACCACATTGCGCAACATTTCATCTCTTCAATAAACATTTCAAATAATTATCAATATCATATGAATAAACAGTGTTCAAAGAAGATGAATTATCTCCGAATACAAATTATTGACAACTCACATTATTCCTTTCGTTTTCATTCAGTCCGTAGATTTGGGTTAGTTTTCTGGGAGAAAAACATAAATAATATCATTCTATCGTATTGTATATTGCATTCATTAATCCCTACGAAATAAATCAATTTTGAATCCGAATGTTTTCTAAAATTTGATAACTTTTTCAAAATTATTTCTTTGATATACGACTCTTATCTATTCAAGTGTTAATAATGTGAGATATCTGTTCTATTTATGGTTTTGAAGCATCTAATTTGAAAATCTACTTTGTGTACATATTTGTGGACTGAAAATTTGTGAAGTGAACAATTACAAGAATCAACTTATTCCGAACTGTCCTATCTGAATTTGGGAAAGAAATAGCACTTTTTTTCTCTCCCTATCATTTTGATGATGTACTTATTGTATGAATGAATAGAGAATAAAAAAATATAATTTGGAAACCCTCTCTATCATCACTCCGCCCTTACAGTATAGACTAATCACAATTTAATTCAAACACTGGCGAAAGAATTACGCTAACAGGAAACTCAATCACTCACTGGACAAATTTCAAATTTCAAATTTTGGCTCAATGCACTCAATAACTTAATTATTTCATCGCCAATATTGAAGAGTAATTGAATTTTTGCATTACCTCCGTGATAGTGAGGTTCACTTTGAAGTGTCAGTATTCCTTATGATTTACATCAATGCTTCCCATTCAAACAATACTGCCATATTGAGGTGCGTTTCACTATAGAGAGGTCCACGTTATAATGGCAGTTGATGAAGATAGGAGAACAACGTTGCCGATCCTCAGTCTTGTCAATTCCTTCTATAGACGGCAGCTGATACAGGTTTATTGATGTAATATTTACTGTTCATTCTCGTTTGAAATAATCAATTATATTTTATTGTGCAAGAAATTATATTTTTCAATAATTTAATGATGAATGTTCATAATTGAGATGGCTTTTGTTGGTGGGGAGTCCCTTTCGGGAAGGTCCCACCGCCTGAATATATAATTTAAGCCGTCAATGGGCCTTACGACTGTCATACTTCAGCCGGGACTGACAGTTAACTTGCCCATCCGATAACACGGGAGTGATCTGGTTAAAAAACTTTTGGTAATGAGAGGGGTTTGAACCCGGGATCTCTATGCTTCTACGCAAGCACTCTATCCACTAGACCACGGATCACTCCATAATTGAGGTGAATGTTAATTGAGTAATATTTCTACATTGTTCAGAGACAATCTGGCAACAGAGCAAAGCGACAAAGAGATAGCGCTATTCGCTCTGTTGAATGATAGACAAGGTTAGCAATACCATTGCTAATCAAACCATGCCATTGTAACGTGGACCTCACCATAGTCGAACAGCGTTGCCGATTGTCTGTCTCAATTTGTCATATTTCTACATTGTTGAGGATGGATTTGGCAACGTTGCAGAGCTAGAAAAGATAGCACCATCTGCTTTGTCGAATGATAGACAAGGAGCCAAACCCTTGTTAATCAAATACTGCCAATATAACGTGGACCTCAATATTTACAAGGATAATTTACCTAGAAAAGGATAGCGCTATCTGCTTTGTCGAATGATAGACAAGGATAGTAACACCAATGTTAATCAAATACTGCCAATATAACGTGGATCCCACTGTATATAAGGCTAATTTAGCTAGAAAGTGATAGCGCTATCTGCTTTGTGGAATGATAGACAAGGATAGCAACACCAATGTTAATCAAATACTGCCATTGTGCTGATACTGATCTCACTATGGAGGACTAATTTTGGCCTGCGCGTAATAAGCGCAGAATCTAAAATGTATTTATTATTATCCACTTAGCTGATGAATTTTGGAGTGGCTGATCATTGAATTCAGTCGACGCAAAGCGGGTTAATGCAATTTTATTGCAGTTGTGTTTTCTTCAATATTGACAGTAGTTGTTGGAATGGGTAGCTATGATGTTTTTTGAAAGATTTGCTGACAGTATGAAGTGATGCTACAATGGCTTTGTCACGGGGAAAATGTTATTTGAATAGTGGGTGAGAGAAGGGATGGGAGAGTGAGGGGGAGGGAGAGTGATAAAGATTGAGCGGGAGAAGATAGGAACAGAAGGTGAATGGTTTGAGAGAGGGAGAGGAAGTGATGGGGAGAGAGAGGAAAAAAGGGTGAGAGAGTATGAGGGAATGAGGGAGGGAGAGAGATTGATTGTTTTATTTTCCTTTTGGCAAGGTTGAAACCATTTGGTCCCTCTACCACCCAATCAGGCCAACACAATTACATAGCATCAATATAAGTAGTCTACTTCTAAAACAGCGACATGAAAATAAAAAAGAAAATTGTCATAGCAGAAGTAATTTAAAACATTTTTTCAATTGTTCCTAGCGAAAGTTCATCTCTCTTAGGGCCGTTTACACAGTGTAAGTTTAAGCTGAAGCTTAAACCAAATCTGGATTTTTTTTTTGGTTTAAACTAAAATCCCGTTTGCGCAGTATCAGTTTAAACTCTGTATTGAGTTTGAACTCTGGAAAAGTTTAAACCTCCAAAACAGGAGGTTTAAACCAAATAATTTGGATTAACTAGAAATCTGTAAAATTTGATGGGGAAACAGCTAATACTAAATTATTTTTCGACGTTTGTTTTTAATGCCTCTGTGGACGATAATAATTATTTAGGTTATAGTGAATCATTATTGAAAGAATTGACAGGAATTGATAGAAGTTTTTAATGCGATTGATAGAGATGACTGCGAAGAAATTTTGGAACTGAGAAAAATTGGGTGAAAAACGAATAAATCATAAGAACGAATCGATTTCTGGAATGAAAGAGAATCTTTTTGAAGGTTTTGTTTGAGTAAAGCAAGTGCCAATTTAGTATTTGATTGAATAAGCCACTTGATAGAAAATAAGACAATTTCTTTCTATCAGTGATTTTTGATTAGAAAACATGTTTTTAATAACACATAACTGAGATATTTTGTTTTTGAGAGATTTCTAATAAACGAGGAAGACCGTAGTAGATTTAAGTGGATTTTCATAACAAAATAAGGTTTCTATCTTACATTCTAGATTATATTAACAGCTTTGTAGATTTTGAACTAGGAAATAGTAGCTACATAACCTCAATTTAATGATGGTTTGTAAACAAATAGCAAATTTCCTGTAAAAATTACCCTTCCTGATGTTATAAACGATGACATTCTATTACCAACTTAACGCTAAACTAGTTTAACTTAAACTGGATTAGTAAATGCACTGAGAAAACCGATTCAAGTTAAAACTTTCAGATTAACTTAATCGAGTTTAGCAAACTATACTGTGCAAACGGCCCTTAGAGAGATTAGATTAGATTAGATTTCTTTATTAATGTATGTTACAATATTTACTGGCTTATACACTAATTTACATTAAATGACGATAATGCTAGTTATTCAACGAATTTCACAAAGTATGAATAATTAATCAATGAGAATAAATATAGAAATGCAAGTAGAATAGCGATAATATAATAATGTGATGTAACTTCATAAATCGGCGGTGTTTCGACAAATAATTGTCGATTTTTTTAGAAGGATATACAATATATAGAACATAACACACGACCGGGTTGTGATGAACTAGAGCTGTTGGAAATTAGAGAGAGATTAAGAAAGAGAGAAACAGAAATAGTGAGAGCAGGAGAATGGAGGAGCAGGAAGATAAAAGGTTAGAGAGGAATCCTTTTTTCTGTACAAAAGCTTTGAGAGAAATGAGGATTTTGAATGAAATATTGAAGAAATAATAGAGCAGCATGAAATGAATAAAAGAAGGGGAGACTGAAGGAGAGGGAAATAATAGGAAAAAGAAGTGGGATATAAGGAGAAAATGGTATAGAATGGAGGAATCAAGAAAAAATATTTTATTCGAACGGTATTAGGTATTGTTATTAGAAAATGAAATTTTGAGATCACTTTCAATGTTATTTGTTACTAGCAGGAAACCCGTGCTCCGCAAAGGTCTATTTCAAAACTTGACAAACTTGAATCTTGACGTAATGAAAAATTGGAAATAGGCGTACAACCATCCTCGGTTAATTAAGAATCCTCATTCAAAACCTCAAGTTAATCAGTCCAGTAGTTGAGACGTGATGATGCGACAAACATAATTTTCCTATCCCGTACGTGTATAAGCCAGTTCTCTCCTTTATTATTGTATAGATATCCTGGAAAAGGACGAAGGAGTCTGTAAGTTTTGTTGTCTAAGAATATAATTACCTACTTGTGATTTCAAATTTTTCTCACTCTATATTTTAAAAAAAAATTGTAACATTTTTTCTAGACCAAGACCAACATTTGTGTAAAGTGCTGCAAAAGTAAATAGCCTTGCTTTCGACCATTATTCATCGAAATTCAGGAAAAAAGTACAATCTGAGCTTGGTTTGTCTATGCTTATAATAATTATCATTAGTCTATGATTTGTGTAATAATATGAGTGAATAAAGAATGAATAAACAAAATATATACTATCAATAGTGTGATACTATAATTATACTATGAATAAACAAATACTATCAATAATGTCAAATCAAATTAATGTTACAACTAAAAATATTACAATGTTAACCACACTTTGAAGACCAAGTGTACCAGAATGGTACACATCCATGGTACTCCTATGTGGATTCATGAAGTATAGGTACTCCTATACCTCTATGATCATCAATCCACACATAAGAGCTTTTCTAAAGTGTAGAATTCCAGTTCTTACATTGGGAGAATGACTTCTATGTGGATTCAATCACATAGGAGTCACTCTCCCAATGTAAGAACTGGAATTTCATTCTTTTGAGAATCTCTTATGTGTGGATTTATGAACATAGAAGATATTCTGCATCATTCTAACTGCACTGATCACATAGGATATATTCTTTATTCCTCCATAAATGACTATAGAATTTTTTCACACATACAGTAGTAGGTATTCACCAGGTTGAAGGGCTTGAAATTCTGTTATTTTCTGCTCTCTTTAACATTCTGTTCATTTTAGTTCAAGCCTTGTTTTTATTTTTGAGTTGGTTTCAATTTGAGGATTCAATCTTTGTCATTGTATATTCACTCACGTTACTGACTAGATCATTACACTATACATTTTATTGCTTACTGTGTGACTACTTGATTCATCGTTGTTTCGTATATTTTTTGTATTTTACTATACACTTGAATCATATTTATGTATTTTCCACAATCGCATGTTCTTCCGGCTGGCGATCGTGTGTGTTTAATTATTGTGTATTTATAGTTCAATGGAGGATGAAAGCATTATTCTATTCTATTCTATCAATAAATCTATGGTTTTTGACAATTTCTTAGTCTTTTCATTCAATATGACTCCAATCAATTATTTTCCCACACTTCCATCCGATCCATGCATTATTGACTTCAATTATTAATTATTTCCTTCACCACAAGTTGAAATTATTTTAATGGGAAGCAATGGTGATATTTTCAATCAATGCCAACAGTTGAACGTGAGTACAGGAATTAATATCAACGGCATGAACCCTCGTTTCAGAATCCGATGATGCAGGAGCCTCGTTTCAAAACCCGTTGAGCGATGATCCAATTCATAAATGAAATGAAAGTAAGCGCTTGCCTGGTTTCTCTATAGTGAGTGGTGATGACTCTATTGTACGAAAAATCCATTCCAATTAAATCGGAGGCAACGGCAGATTATTTTATTCAACTCGTAGTCGTCATCTGAACTCAGCAATTGTGTTCAGTAATTAAATCTATAAGCTATTCAATTTACAGAGTTTAGACTCGGGTCACTGCGTTCTACTTCAAACTGTCACCATTCATTGAATGGAAAGGATTGATGTCTTGATAAACGAATACTGCCAGTGTGACTAGTGGAAAGTGATGCCTTCTGCTATACTATAATTCATTTTATAGTGTCAGTATCGTTTGGATGAGGAACATTGAGGTTTAAACTTAGAAGTGCT
>NC_052508.1:7168398-7204014 GCF_014356525.2 Nilaparvata lugens
CCAATGGCCGATTTCAATTGCAAGTACACTAGCGCTGCATGTGAGTCTATGCATCGTTCAACGACCAAACAGTGCTTCGTTCAGAGCCACGTTCACTCACCGGTCTCATCGTTCACTCACCGATCAGTGGCTTTGAACTCAACCATTTTGCCTACCGCGGCGGGTACTGACAAAACATCTATCTCCTATAATATAAATATCCAACAATCCCCCTCATGAATATCATGTAGAAAAAAGACACCCCACAATCGTTTCCATTTGACTTCACAGGCAATCAGTGATCAAATCCGTTCTACAAAATTAATATGCAACTCCCACCTTGTCATGCATAAATCAACTTGATTAATAATTAAATATGAAATCAGTGAGAGCCCATATCCATTACAAATTCCCCCATACATGGAGTGATATCCACTCATAAGTAATGGAACATTCATATCTGATAACACACTCCAATTAATTCTTTCATTCTGAATTCTCTATTGAAATGATCAGTATGACAGCATTTTGATTTCAAATTTCAATCAATCAGATTTGATTCATAATTATCCGTCAATTTTGATGCTTGGAGTGATATTTAGTCATATCCTCGATAAATTAATCAAATTCAAATTTTTAATTCTGATCCATTGTATTCGCACATCAAATCATAGATATAGATGATTGAATCATCAGAGTTCAATCCTACTTTATTATGTCCTTAGGCTTGATTTAAAGATTCATTTTTATCTTATTCTTATTCTTCTTCTTCTTCTTCTTCTTCTTCTTCTTCTTCTTTCGTCTCTGTCTTTATCTTCTTTTTGTCCTGTGTCCATCTTCTTTTTCTACCTCTTCTTGTTCTTGTTCTTCTTCTTCTTCTTCTCTTCTTCTTCTTCTTCTTCTTCTTCTTCTTCCTCTTCTTCTTCTTCTCCTCTTTCTCTTACAAACAGGATTGGGATATAATCTTCTTTCTTCTCCTTATTTTTCTCTTCACTCACACGTTCTTTCTCTCTTCAACTGTTTATTTATTAAATCACAAATCATAATTATGATTCGTGATTGTCAATGAAATAAATCATAATTATGATTTGTGATTGTCAATGGATTAAAAAATAGTGAAGAGAGAAGAATGTGTGAGTGAAGAGAAAAATAAGGAGAATAAAGAAGACCATGCTATATATTCCAATCCTTGTTTGTAAGGGGAAAAAGAAGATTATAATTACAATCTAAAAGATTGTAATTATATTATTATGATTATAATATAAAAGATTCTATTACATCATAATTATGAAATTATGATTGTCAATGAAATAATCATAATTATGATTTGTGATTGTCAATGAAATAAATAAATAGTTGAAGAGAGAAAGAATGTGTGAGTGAAGAGAAAAATAAGGAGAAGAAAGAAGACCATGCTATATATTCCAATCCTTGTTTGTAAGGGAAAGAGGAGAAGGAAGAAGAAGATGAGAAGAAGAAGAAGGAGAAGGAGAGGAGGAAGAAGATGAAGAATAAAAGAATAACAAGAAGGTGGAGGAGGGAGATGAAAAGAAGAGAAACACAGAAGATGAAGAAAACGTAGGGAAAACAAGAAGAAGAAGATTCGGAGGAGGTAAGGAGAAGAGGAAGAAGAAGGAGAAGAAGGAGTGAGTGAAGAAGAAGTAAAAGAAAACAAGAAGAAGTAAAAAAGATGAAAAAAAATACAAAAAGGGAAGAGGTGTTAAGGGAGGAGATGGGAAAGAAGATGTGGTGGTGAAGAAGAAGAAAGAAAGAAAAAGAAGAAAAGATAGAAACAGGAGAAGGAACTGTTTGAAACAGTTTCGAATAAATGAAAAGCAGATGAAGATCGACAGAGGAAATTCGATCTTGTACGTGATTGACGCAATACTATCCCCTTGACACCTTTGCGCTCTCCTTCTAATGCACCTCCAGGGAATCTGAGCATTCTTGGCCAAACAAATTTTGCAGCAAATTCAACAGAAAAGGCTGCAGCTGAGAAATAAGGCAGAACATCGGCTGTTGGGTGATTGAGTGTTGTTGCTTGCGCCAGTTAGGATCAGAGGACGATCTCTCAACACAAAAAATACAAATTCGATTGATTTTTACATCTATTTTTTCACTTTCGATACAATCTGTTCTTTGAATTTCATCTATTTTCTCCGTTATATTCTTTTAAATCATTCATACATCTATATCGGATATAATCACAGATCATTTTATGATCAATCCAGATCCTCAATATGTATCATGATAGTATCTTACGTCACATGGACGGGAAGGGGCCTTTTGAGAGTCGAGAATGATGTTTCTAGTCGAGGCGTAAGCCGAGACTAGATTTTCATTCCAGCACTGCAAGAGACATTCACGTACAAGCAACGTACACTATTCTTTGTCATAATAATCTAAAGAACAATCGTTGAGAAAATAGATTACATTATCTGCTTGTGATGAAGATACTACCAGAGAAAACTCCTATAATTCCTATAAATTAAATTCCTATAAAACTCCTATAAACTGCTATTATTAATTCTGTGATACTACATGCATTCTATAAACATAACCTATTTTACAAATTCCGAATCATGAATTTTGCGGAAGTTGACAAAACTTCCACCTGGAGCGCTGAAGGTGGTTTTTTTGTAGCAGTTTTGCTGTTCCCATTCCGGAACTAGGAAACATAATTGACTATTAAGGAAACAATATCGGGGCACCGAGCTTCGTTCGTTATTTATTCATTAATAAACAGAACATAATTTCAAAATGGGAAAGACTAACAGGCACAGCCCAAAACTGATTCTTCCAAAGACCTTAAAGAGATATAGACCCACAATGCCTATGCCTTCCCAATGATAGCTCTCACTTGAAATTGAAGGCCGCCATTGGGGTATTTTAGCACGAGATATTATATATTATCTATTTGTAATACTATAGATCACAAAGGCATTGATGGCATGGTATGTAATAATCTTATGGGTTGCCCCCTCAAGGCGGATTTCAATTCCAAGTACGACTAGCGCTGCATGTGAGTCTATGCATCTTTAAGGTCTTTGGATTCTTCCCGAATTTTGATTCACTATAAATATTCCAAATAGTAGGTTATGTTACATAAAATTGAATTCAGGTCAAATTTTCAGTCCATACATTTTTGAAAACAGAAAAGTTCTAACTCATATTGGTTGCAAACCAAATTGAATAACAAAACAACACTCACTAAACACTTAAAACTGTAAAATAATGATTAACTTTGAAAATTATGATATAACTCAATTCAGAATGATATACCATGTCATGTCAACAAATCAGATTATTTTGAACAAAACTATTAAAATTCTAGATTATATTTCTCGTGAGATACGGTAAGATGACTGATTACACAGCTGATCCCCCGTACAGGCACACGCATCTTCTGTTATCGACAGTCGACAAAATTATTATCATCTGTTTTTCCAAGGATGAATAATCCTTTTCATTTCCTTCAGCGAGTTTTCCCAGGGATGAGACCTAGTGCAATGGGATTTTTATAACATAAATCTACTATGTTCCAAATTTCGTCAAAATCGTTAGAACAGTCTCCGAGATCCGTTGAACATGAATAACGATATAAATAGCCTGATAACCAGATATAAAAATAACCAGATAACCAGATATGAAATTATTTACAGAAATTGCTGACTTAATATGATAGGATATGGTTCCATTACAGTAGTGTATATATGCTGTAATGAGAATCATATTATGTTTATTCGTTCTGCGAACAGCTGTTTACCGGATTGATTTCATGCATGGAAAACAGCTGCGATTGAATGACTATGACAAAAATTTCATAATGTATTACAAATAATTATATTATTTATATGATTGGGAACAGTCTTGGTCCGAAACTATTATATGTTTTCTCCTATTATATTATCCTTATAATTATGTTTCTTTTCTATCTCGTTCATCATATTCTGTTATTCTGTGTTACATTCAGTGGTTTTTCCTCAAATTATAATTTCCTCTTATTCTCTCATACTATGGAATGGAGGAAGAAGAAGATGTAAAAAGAAGATGGAGAAGAAGAAGATGGAGAAGAAGAAGACGGAGAAGCAGAAGAAGAAGAAGAAAAATAATAAGAAGACGACGAAGAAGAAGTAGTGTCTCCTACACTGTGGCGTACAGGAATTGGTTTGGCTCTCATCCAATCACACACAAGAAAATGAAACGTCCTTTGTAGGTGGATTGGACGAGGGAGGCATGTAGGAGAAAGGAGGGGGAAGCGATTGAGTAAGAGAAATGGTGTGAAGCAAAGAGTGATAAATGATCGCAGAGAGAGAGAGAGAGTGCGTGAGAGAGATTGAATTGAGTGTGACACTGGTGTTGACGTTGGGGTCTAATTGTAGACCGACTACTAGTTACTTTGTGACCAGACCAGATGAGATCACAGAATGAAGCACTCTTTCTTCTTCTTCTCCATCTTCTTCTTCTCTTCTTCTTCTTCTTCTTCTTCTTCTTCTCCTTCTTCTTCTGCTCTTCTTCTTCTTTTTCTCTTCTTCTTCTTCTTCTCCTCTTCTTTTTCTTCTTCTTCTTCTTCTTCTTCTTCTTCTCCATCTTCTTTTCTTCTTCTTCTTCTTCTTTTTCTTCTTCTTCTTCTTCTTCTCCATCTTCTCTTCTTCTTCTTCTGCTTCTTCTTCTTCTTCTAGTGACAAAGATACAGTTGACTTGATCCAATCGGAGCTTGGACGTGAAATCTTGGAGCTTGAAGCTCGTAGCCAATATTCAATGCTATTCAAAATTATTTCCTGATCGTCCAATTCACATAGAACGTTGTTCCTAAATGTGACTTGAATGTTTTTGGATCCCAAATTTCCGCTGCGATGAATTTTACGCTGCTAGGAATTCTTTGTTTGTGAATTTCGATTTTTAACCATTATTATGCTACTTAAAATAATAATATTAACTATATGATATTATATGATATTTATTATATAATGTAAAAATATATAATAATATATGGCAGTAGACCTATATATTGAGTAGACCTACTTTCATTTCTCCATAAAGTATATCCTATATCATAATATTACCTGGCTACTGACGCTTGGATATGCATGATAAAAATGTGTGCACATGCATTTCAATCACTCATGCTCACACATGTATGTATGCTCATCATGCATGTTTTATCATCAGTGGGTGGCTTCCAACAGAAATCAGCTGTTTGATAGCACCTTATAACATGAAATAACAATGGAAATCCACTACTTGGACGAGCGTTAGCGAGTTCTCACTCGACTTAAGTTTTCATTTTCGAAAGCCAAAGTCGTTGTCCGTCTGTTTGTATGATCTACAATAACTTTAGAAGGAATTGATCAATAAGCTTCGAATTTTGAACACGTATTCTTCGAATCTTTTTACAGGTCAAGTTCGTTGGACAACAAAATTGACTCACTCCTTCGTCCTTTCTCAGAATATAAGAATAACATTGAAAGTGCATAAGAAAACAGTCTTCGAGCGAGTTTTCCAACTCATGGGGGCGGTTGAGTGCACGTCCAGTGCCAACATACCTATTATCAAATTTTTGGTTGGGATCGATTTGGTATGTTATTTTGAGCACAAAATCACAAAAATTAAACGGCGCTCACTATTGTTTTTTAAATAAACTAAGTTCAAAGTAGCACAATTTTACATGCATTCAACCTATAAGTAGCAGCCATTTTGATTATTGAAATCATCAAATTATGATATTCCCAATCTGAGTCTCCCTAACCCAAAGCTTTCCTAACCTAAGCTTTCCTAACATAAAGCTTTTCCTAACCTAAAGCTTTTCCTAACCTACAGCTTTTCCTAACCTTAGCTACTTATGGTTGCTACTTATAGGTTAATGCATGTAAAGTTTGTTACTTTGAACTTAATTATATTAAAAACAATAGTGAGCGCCGTTTATTTTGTGATTTTGTGCTCAAAATAACATACAATCGATCCCAACCGAAAATTTGATGACAGGTATGTTGGCACTGGACGTGCACTTCAGCCCAGGGGGTCTCTAGTCATATTCAAATAGGAATGATTCAACCCCAGTGATAGTGCAGCAAAGTGATAATGAACAGAGAAAATCGAAGATACAAAAAAAACAATCTCAAAAATGTTGTTCTAAGCATTTCACTGTAATAACGCAAACATTGTATGACGACATGTGTGTACATACATGTTCTTCATGCATACCCTGTCGTCAGTGGCCAGCCTTTGAGGTAGGAATTGAATTTGCATTCTACTTGCACAATCAGGTAACCTTCAATAACTTAAATACGGTGATTCAACTTAGGAAGGTGATAGTACATAGGTACTTTCTAGTATACTATTAAGAGGTAAGTCTTTCGCTGTTCAAGTACCTAACCCGATTGTTTCTTATTCACTTCTCCGACTTCACATTCTCTCCTGAAACTTTTTTCTTTTCTCTCTCTCTCTCTCCCACCTCCTTCTTTCTCACGTTCTGCTCCTTAACTGGCAATCCCAAATTTGTTGAAGTGGCAGTTTACAGTTTTAAGGGTAGGAGAAACTGTGTCGGTCCATTAGGTAGATTGAACAACTTGTACCTCCTGTCTTTCTCACCTTCTTTTTCTTCTTCTTTTACTCCTCCTTCTTCTCCTCCTGCTCATCCTTCTGCTCTTGCTCCCTCCTTTTCTCCCTCATCCCAATCCTTCTTCTCTTCCTCTCATTTTTCTCAAGTCTCTCCTGTTTTTTTTCCCTTACCTTTCCCACTACTCCTTCTTCTTCTTCTCCTTTTTCTTCTTCTTCTTCTCCTTCTTCGAAGAATTCGTTGAATAATCAGCAATACCGTCATCTTATGTAAATTAGTGTATGAGCCAATAAATATTGTAACAAAAATGAATTAAGAACTCTCATCTCATCTAATCTAATACCATAGATTGAAGATCTCGTTCAATTTACGTTCTTCAGAATTCTGTGTAATTTCAAGAGTACTATGTACTAAAGAATCCTCTCTCAAATTCACAGCAAGTTATCATTATACTGATGAAACCTTGATTATAATAATATGTCCTGCTGATACTGTGCCGTTCTTAAGGTGCGTACAGATATACGCGCCGCGAACATGAGCAATTCACTTTCAATCAGCTGTTGCCAAGCTTTTTACTTTCCTTGCCCTACTACCATAGGTAAGGAAAGTATTGCTTCCCAAAAAATATTAAGGTACCCTAATTTCAAGTTTTCTATACGTTTCAAGGTCCCCTGAGTCCAAAAACATGATTTTTGGGTGTTGGTCTGTGTGTGTGTGTGTGTGTGTGTGTGTGTGTGTGGTGTGTGTGTGTGTGTATGTGTGTATGTGTGTATGTCTGTGGACACGATAACTCCATTCCTAATCAACCGATTGACTTGAAATTTCAAACTTAAGGTCCTTATATCATGAGGATCTGACAATAAGAAATTCAATAAAATTGAATTCAAGATGGCGGAAAAAATGGCGGATAATTACTAAGAACACATGTTTTTCACGGTTTTCTCGAAAAGGCTCCAATGATTTTCTTCAAATTCATACCATGGATAGCTATTTATAAGCCCTATCACTTGACATGAGTCTCATTTCTGGGAAAATTGCAGGAGCTCCGAAATATTCTTTTGAAAAATGGCGGATAGTCACTAAAAAACCATGTTATTCACGGTTTTCTCGAAAACGGCTATAACGATTTTCTTTAATTTCATACCATGGATAGCTATTTATAAGCCCTATCAACTGACATGAGTCTCATTTCTGAGAAAATTGCAGGAGCTCCGTAATATACTTGAGAAAAATGGCGGATAATTACTAAAAAAAACATGTTTTTCACGAATTTCTCAAAATAACTTCACCGATTTTTTTCAAATTCATACTCTGTATAGTTATTATCAGCTCTATTAACTGGCATGAGTCTCCTTTCTGGGAAACTAATGGGGGGTCCACCCCATCCTTGAGAAATGGACTTTGTAACCTCCTTCTCGTGCATGAGGTAGGTAGGTAGAGCAGTTCATAAAAAGAACACATAGTCGAGATATTTCATCTGTAGAACAGCTGTTTTGACGACTTTGAAAAAATGACGACTGAAAAAAAATCATCGAATTTCACAATTTACACAAAGGAAAAAGTACTCTGAAAACAATTATATATACACATATACAAAAGTCTGATCGTAGTTTCAAATATGAGCAAGGAAAGTTGTGTGAGTGTACCACACCAGATTTTTATAATTATTTGTATCTTTCCGTTTCTGTAAAAATACAGATATAGTCAGCTGATTAAAAGTGAATTGCTCATGTTCGCGGCGCGCATATCTGTACGCACCTCTATTTTTCCTCTCCATCAACTTCTTACCAAGAAATATGAAATAATTTACATTATTTTCTAGAATCCATGCTTCTCATCTTTTTCTGTTTGACACTAGAGTTCACTTTCTTTCTTTTCTTCCTCTTCTTTTTCTTATCTGCTCATGTTCTCCCACTCCACTTCTGTTCCGATCTTGCTCTTGGAGAACGTTCATACTCTCATTTTTTATTCATTTTGTTTGCTTTAATTTTCCACTTTTCTCATTTACACCTCATTGATTTTTACATGAACTTAATAACTTCTACGAAAATTTTCTTCACTGAGATTCTTGGATGAGATTAAATATCTTCATCTCTTAAATTACATTGTATGCCAGGTTAAGGTGCGTACAGATATACGCGCCGCGAACATGAGCAATTCACTTTTAATCAGTTGACTTTATCTGTATTTTTACAGAAACGGTAAGATACAGATATAAAAAGCTTGGCATCAGCTGATTAAAAGTGATTGCTCATGTTCGCGGCGCGTATATCTGTACGCACCTTAACCTGGCATACATTGTAATTTAAGAGATGAAGATATTTAATCTCATCTCAATCCAATACTCAGAAACGATAAGATACAGATATAAAATGCTTGGCATCAGCTGATTAAAAGTGAATTGAGTACGCACCTTAACCTGGCATACATTGTAATTTAAGAGATGAAGATATTTAATCTCATCCAATCTAATACTTCTCCATTGCTGGAAAAAGAACAGAGAAAAAGTGAGAGGCAGAGAGATAGAGAGAGAGAGAGAGAGAGAGAGAGAGAGAGAAAATGAGAGTTAGAGAGACAGAGAGAATGATTGTGATTGAGCAGTTTCCAGGAGGAAAACGTGTGGTGGAGAGAGAGAGAAAATGAGAGTTAGAGAGACCGCGAGAATGATTGTGATTGAGCAGTTTCCAGGGAGGAAACGTGTGGTAAGAGTACCAGATTGAGTTAGCTAGCACAGCCAATGAACAGTCTAGTGTTGGCGACAATAAACTAGGTCGGGAAACTACAGAAAAAAGAGAAATCACCTATTTACTGCAGTACCGTACTTGCGGACATGTTCTCTGTTGGAAGAAGAGAAGAAGAAGAAGAAGAAGGAGAAGAAGAAGAAGAAGAAGAAGAAGAAGAAGAAGAAGAAGAGAAGAAGAAGAAGAGAAGAAGAAGAAGAAAGGACATGTTCTACGTTGGAACTGAAAGCCGCCAGCAAACGATGCAAGTTTGCCCATTAAAAGAATGGACCTGACGGTCATCTTTGTGAGAGAAAAGTTTGGAGAAAGTAGGGAACAAAAAAAGGGAAAGAAAGAAGGGGAAGAGGAGAAGTTGAAGTTTAGGTAGGAGAACAGAAGAGAGAGAATAAGGGAAAGAACAAAGGTAGATTGAAGATAGAGAGGTAGGAGAGAGGAGTAACGTTAGAAAGAAGAGAGAGTTGAAAGAATGGTCAATCTTTCTGAAAGTGAAGTTGAGAGAAAATTGTGAAGAAGGACAATATTTGAGATTGAATATTATGTTATGATTGTTTATAAATGTTAATTCTAATATTAATTATTTTCGCCACACTGCACAGAAAGCAGCTGTTTTCCAGTCCCTACGTAGATCTGAAAGACCTTGTTTGCAGACGACTCTAGTCTGACGTAAGAAACAGGTTTCTTTTCCGGTCTAGGCCAGAAAGTGTGCTCTTTCCAGCCGCTTGGAAGTCCGTAGCTAATAAGCCATCCGCTAGATCGGGCGAGTGTCCACTTTCTTCATCAGCTGAAGTCGCTATGATTTCAGTTCGAGTTTCGAATCAAACTAATTCAGCATTCGCTTTGCAACCAGTTTTATTCATATATTATTGTTGATTTCTTCAAGCATTTTCGAAAATTTGGAATGTGCTAATCAACAATAAATATATGAATAAAACTGGTTGCAAAGCGAATGCTGAATTAGTTTGATTCGAAACTCGAACTGAAATCATAGCGACTTCAGCTGATGAAGAAAGTGGACACTCGCCCGATCTAGCGGATGGCTTATTAGCTACGGACTTCCAAGCGGCTGGAAAGAGCACACTTTCTGGCCTAGACCGGAAAAGAAACCTGTTTCTTACGTCAGACGAGAGTCGTTCAGATCTACGTAGGGACTGGAAAACAGCTGCTTTCTGTGCAGTGTGGCGAAAATAATTAATATTAGAATTAACATTTATAAACAATCATAACATAATATTCAATCTCAAATATTGTCCTTCTTCACAATTTTCTCTCAACTTCACTTTCAGAAAGATTGACCATTCTTTCAACTCTCTCTTCTTTCTAACGTTACTCCTCTCTCCTACCTCTCTATTCTTCAATCTACCTTTGTTCTTTCCCTTATTCTCTCTCTTCTGTTCTCCTACCTAAACTTCAACTTCTCCCTCTTCCCCTTCTTTCTTTTCCCTTTTTTTGTTCCCTACTTTCTCCAAACTTTTCTCTCACAAAGATTGACCGTCAGGTCCATTCTTTTAATGGGCAAACTTGCATCGTTTGCTGGCGGCTTTCAGTTCCAACGTAGAACATGTCCTTTCTTCTTCTTCTTCTTCTTCTTCTTCTTCTTCTCTTCTTCTTCTTCTCTTCTTCTTCTTCTTCTTCTTCTTCTTCTTCCAACAGAGAACATGTCCGCAAGTACGGTACTGCAGTAAATAGGTGATTTCTCTTTTTTCTGTAGTTTCCCGACCTAGTTTATTGTCGCCAACACTAGACTGTTCATTGGCTGTGCTAGCTAACTCAATCTGGTACTCTCACCACACGTTTCCTCCCTGGAAACTGCTCGATCACAATCATTCTCTCCGTCTCTCTAACTCTCATTTTCTCTCTCTCTCTTTTGGTAGAGAGTTAGTGGGGAGGATATTTTTAATATTCTTTCCGAAGAATGGACATTGATATGTCCAAAGCTCCGCCAATTTATGTAGATGCATAACAATATAATTGTTATAAAACAATCCGGGAGCGTTGCGGAGCTAGAAAGTGATAACAATATCTACTTTGTCGAATGATAGACAATGATAGCAACAACAATGCCATTATAATTTGGACCTCGCTATAGTGATAGAGTAAGATTCAGATGATTTAGAGAAGGAAAAAAACAAAAGAGGTGGGGAAGGGAAAGGAAATGCGAAAATTGTGAAAACATAACTAATAAATGAATAAATAAATGTTTATTTCCCAGAAAAACTAAAACTACAACATCAATTACACAAAATATTAGATGAATTACAATATTACATACAATAGTTAGTTACAAAAAATTCTTATAATGTGTCCTCTACTTGTTTAGTTTCTTCTGTGTGGAAATTGACCTACTCCACTATGGCGTACCATGTTCTAGAGTAGGTTTTGTTAGTTTTTTGTGCGTATTATTAATTAGTTAGTGTTCGGTAAGTAATGAGGTGGTTAATTGTTGTTTGAAATGATGTTTTCTATGTTCTGTCTTCCTTTTCTCATCAACCAATTGTGTACTATTTTTTTGAACTTTCTATGATGTTTAATATGTTAAAAGATTGCAGGAAGTAGATTATATAATTTTGGTGCTAAATGATTGAAATGTCTGTGGTATAGTGCCTTCCTTGCAACACTGGTGATGAGAAGATTCCTGTATCTGGTGTTGTGGTTGTGGTTTCTGGTTTGAAATGTTTTGGGTCCTTGTGTAATCTGCATAGTATCTCCTTGCAGTAAGGCTGTCTTGGATCCATCACGTTAAACTAAATAGAGAAAGTCGAAGAATTGGGGAGAATTTTGAACAAAAAATTAGTGAAGAGAATTTTCATAGCAGTTGAAAAGTTCATGTAAAAATCGATGAGGTGGAAATGAGAAAATTGATCAATTAAAGCAATTCAAATGACAAAATGAATAAGAACTGAGAGTATGAACGATCTCCAAAAAGAAGATCGGAACAGAAGTAAAGTGGGAGAACATGAGCAGATTAGAGAAAGATGAGGAAGAAAAGAACGATAGTGAACTACAGTGTAAAATAGAAGAATATGAGAAGCATGGAATCTATAAAATAATGTATTATCTTTTATTATAATGTAAATTATTTTATATTTCTTGATGAGAAGTTGATGGAGAGGCAATATAATAATGAAAGAATTAAAAAAGTAGAGAATGAGGATGTATGTAGGAGAATTGAAGAAGAGAATAAGGGAAGAAGGAAAGGAGAGGATTGAGGGAGAGGGCAAAGAGGCAATATGAGGGAAAGTGATGAAGCAAGTAAAGTGAGAAATAAAGTTGAATGGCGAAGTTTTTGTGATGTTTTGGAAAGAAGTGGAGATTTAACAGCTTAGCGGTATTTCTTTGGGTCGTTTCGCAGTTCGGTTGTTAGAATGGTCACCACTTTCATTTTATGTTCGTTGTTGGCAATTTTCCTGGTCAGGTTGTAGAGTGTTAACAGTTTGACGAAAGTGGCAAAAAATTGGGAAAAAGAGAGCATTCATATACGAAGATATAATATATCTTAGATAAGATATATTATATCACTAATATCACTAGCATTTGCACATGGATTCGTTATACAGAAAAATCCTTTTCCATTGAAGATAAACTTTATAAATTATTTCTTTAAAAACTAAAACTTCAATCAGCCGCCATTTTGGATCAAGGTATCATAGAACATTTGCATTGATTTCATTTTTCTAGTTTTCAAAAAGCCTTTAACATGATGTACCACACAATAGGTGTTAAAATTTAAAATATTTGAGTTACAACCTTACATTTCCTTAAAATCTAAAACTTCAATCAGCCGCCATTTTGGATGCAAATATCATAGAACATTTCAATTGTAAAACATTTTTAAGTGGAAAATCCTCTTCCATTGAAGATAAACTTTTTCAATTATTTCTTTAAAAACTAAAACTTCAATCAGCCGCCATTTTGGATACAAATATCATAGAACATTTCAATTGTAAAACATTTTTAAGTGGAAAATCCTCTTCCATTGAAGATAAACTTTTTCAATTATTTCTTTAAAAACTAAAACTTCAATCAGACGCCATTTTGGATAAACGTATCATAGAACATTTGCATTGATGTCATTTTTCTAGTTTTCAAAAAGCCTTTAAAATTATGTACCACACAATAGGTGTTAACATTTAAATATTTCAGTTACAACCCTATATTTCCTGAAAAACTAAAAGTTCAATCAACCGCCATTTTGGATACAAGTATCATAGACCATTTCAATTGATGTTATCTTTCTCGTTCCGAAAAGGCTTTAAAATGATGTATCACCGTAATGTGTGTTTACATTTAAAATATTCAAGCTACAACCCCAAGTCACCCCCTTATATAGGGGGGGGGGGTTCAAATATCCAGTTGTACGTCAAAAGGTGGAGTATTCGACCAATAAGTTATCCTGAAAGTTACAGTATTATATCTACAACAGTCTCCAACTTATTGAAGGGTTCCCATACATATGACTCACTCTGTATAATATATCAATATATTACGCTGATCGGATTCATTCTAATTTGATGAGTTATTTAACTTTCTACATATTATCTGAATCTATATGTTGTATGATTGACCAATCATATACAGAGTGTTCTGAAAAAAGTGCCCATAAGTCAGGGCGTGATTCCTCACATAAAAAGAAGAAAAAAAGTTGTAATTAACATAGGTCTGAAAATGATTGGTTACCAAGTTATACTGTGTGGAAGATTTCAGTTCCCCTGCCGAAACAAAGCCCTACGGGTATTTGTTGGCTGTTAATTAAGATGTACAATTTAGCGTACTTTATGTAAAATTAACTGAAAAATTGAATAAAACCGTTTCCAGACCGGTAGCTACAGTAATTTTTGAAATATGTGACAAAATACGCGAAACTTGGTCCCGAAAAACAAGTTCCTTGAAGGTTTGAGCAGATTTACTATGTTAAATTTACAATGAGCAAACAAAATATGTTTCCAATGAACTTCTAGAAAATTCAATTTCAAAGAGAAAAATGTAGAATAAGTCCATAATAGACAAACGCAACCTTGGAAAAATAATCCTTAATTATATACAAAATGCATGAAAAATAAACAAAATCTGTTAAACTTGGACCAAGTTTCGCGTATTTCGTCACATTATCTCAAAAATAACTGTCGCTACAGGTCTGGAAACGGGTTTATCCAATTTTTCATATAGTGCATTTTACATATAGCACGCTAAATTGTACATCATAATATTAACAGCCAACAAATACCCGTAGGGCTTCATTTCGGCAGGGGAACTGAAATTGAGACGAAATCTTTCACTCTGTATAACTTGGTAACTAATCATTTTCGGACCAATGTTAATAATAACTTTTTTCTTCTATTGATGAGAGGAATCACGCCCTGTCGTATGGACACCTTTTTCAGAACACTCTGTATATCTTTCACATACGATTCAGAACTGAAGATTTTCACAATGATTTCCGGCAGAATATACTGTGATACTATTATAAAATAGTTAATGATAATATACAAGAATGACTTTTTTGTCTGTTGACGTTTAGTAGAGGCTGTAAAGTTTAGTTTCTGTGGAAAGCTAGAAGGTCAATGTTGAGTAAAATATAGGGCTTCGTGTCCTTCAGAGTTTTCTTTTTGCTGAAGAAATCATGTTTGATAATGAACTAGCAGGGATAGCAGACTCTATTGCATGTCAATGCGGCGTAAAGCGTTTTGACAAATAATAAAAACTGAGAAAGAACGTTTTTTTACAGCGCGATTGAAGTTGGATATATATTTATGAGTAATATATAGATATTTTTCTTGGTTTTTTATTGGGAGGGAAAGAGTTTTCCTTCTGGAATAATGCCATTTCATGCGGAACTGATAAGTCGAAATCATTCTGAATAGAGGAACCTGAAAGGAAGCATTTCAGGGATCATGTCGATAAAATTTTCAGGTAAATTTTGTGTATTTTTCAGGAATATTCATGGTTACCCTCTTCAATAAAACCGTTAAATTATCTCAGTTGTATCACAGAGAAACAATAGCGTAAGTAGATATCCCATGGTATAGGGAAGTTATGTCGCAACTTTTACTGTTATCTCAAGCCGATTACTGTCGATTATTGTCAATTTTTACTGTTTTGTTGGGGTGAGAGTGTATGAACGGCACAATTTTAGAGACTACCAGCGTCACACAGCTGCATGGGAAAGAACTATGTGAACTATCGGCTTGGGATAACAGTGAAAGTTACGAAATAAACGCTCTATATCATGGGATATCTACTTATGATATTGTTTCTCTATGGTTGTTTCTAGATGATGGTACTACAATCCATATGTTTGCATGTTGAAATAAACTAGTATGATATACAAATATTCCAATAGCATTTCAACAACATTCAAGATTCTAACCAAAAAGCAGCTTGCTATTGCGTTTTTTATATCACGCAGTCTTCCCCTTCTAAAAATCTGTATTTGGATGAATTACATCAATCCATCTTCAATACATGTTTGACAACATTATACTTATTTTGGAGGAGGTTATAATATACATTGGAGTGTCAATTGGAGTTATTCCAAAATAATATAAAGCAATTATACAATAATAATTATGTCTTTAATTGACCGAGCGAAGTGAGTTCTAAGATTCAAGTCGACGGTTTGGCATTTCTCGTAATGTTTAAATGTTCATATGTTTATATGTTGAGCATTTACGGCGAAACGCGATAATAGATTTCCATGAAATTTGACAGGTATGTTCCTTTTTTAATTGCGCGTCGACGTAATTACAAGGTTTTTGGAAATTTTGCATTTCAATGATAGTATAAAATGAAAAAGAAGCCTCCTCCATACGCCAATATTAGAGTAAAAATCAGACTATAGAATTATTCATCATAAATCAGCTGACGAGTGATTTCACAGATGTGGGAGAAAGAAGCCAGTCTATTGCCACAGAATAGGTACAGAATGGAAACTGTCAATCAAACGCCTATCCAACCAATGCTTTCTACATGGCGCAAATACTAGACACGTCACGTGACCTTAGGAAGTTCCAATCCTGGTCTTCTGATTGGCTCGTGGCAGTGAACGAGATCAATTGATCCGGATCATTAAAGTGATCCGAACCTCCCATCAATAATATTACAATGCAGCGCTTCCTAACAAGATGGCGGATTTTTGCACCAGGGTACTAGCCAAGTTTCCATACTGTATGTATACTGTGCTATTGCTATATTTCCATAAGGTCTATAGTTTCAATCAGGTACTTGTTGATGAGAATACTGCGTGAGGTCTACTGTTCACAGAACTACTAGTATTGTAGGAAGTAACACAGTGATGATGATGATAGCGTCATCTTAAGCTGCGTACAGATATACGCGCCGCGAACATGAGCAATTCACTTTCAATCAGCTAACTACATCTGTATTTTTACAGAAACGGTAAGATACAGATATAAAGAGCTTGGCATCAGCTGATTAAAAGTGAATTGCTCATGTTCGAGGCGCGTATATCTGTACGCACCTTTAGGTGTCTTAAATTTATCCTTCCATTACGAACTGCTAAAATATGTTTCATCAAGTTTTAACACTAAAATGACGACTTGCAGACTATAACATTCGTGAAAAATATAGATATCTTCTTTTGTGGTGTAATAACAAAGACTCTGTATTGTATAGCTTCCTACTTTCTAACATTCGTTTCTGTCAATCATGTTCATTATCATCCTACTAGAAACAAAATCTGAAATATTTCTCCTATGTTTAGTTTTGAAGCATCTAAATTTGAAAATCTACTTTGTGAAAATACTTGAGGACTGAAAATTGAAGAACTACAAGACTTAACCTATTTCGGACTATGTGTTATCTAAATTTGGGAGAGGAATAGCCTACTTCACCTCTTCCTCTTTCTGTATCTCCTCCTCCCTCATTCTTTTATTCACTTTTTTCATCTCTCTCATCATCTTCTTCTAATGTTTTCTCCTTCTTCTTCCACCCTATCTACTTCTCAACTACCACAGGCCACTCTATACATCTACTCGTCTATGCTCCCTTCTTCTCTTCTACTGTTACCCCATCTACTTCTCATCCGCCACAGGCCACTCTATACACCTACTCGTCTATGCCCTACTGCTCTGTTTGGCGGCAAATTTAATTCAATTATTGGCGAATAGTTTGAACAATTTGCAGTCGCCTGGTAATATAATGTAATTGCAAGTTTAGTATTGCCGAGTTCCATCTCAATGTAAGGTGCTCTATTATGGCTGGTGTTATTGCATTCTATGATATGCACTTTGATGATGCATAATAAAGGCCTAATGCATTCTGTTATTAACAAAGTTCCACTATGATATTGCATTCTATTATTATCATCATTCCAAGTAAAGGGGATTCGAATAACTAGGATCAAGTCTGAGAGTAATTCAATCCATGAGATTAATAACAAACATGAATAGTCGGTTTTGTCTGTTGCTATCAGTTATCAGTCTTTCAGATATAAAATCAGGAAATAGTCCAGTCAAATGATCGTTTTCCAGGAAACAGCCCCGAAAGAATTTTTCACGACGGCTCTATATGCATTTTGGGGCGCTGGATTCGAGTATGAAATTTGCTGACACGCCAGGGGGCGTTGAGAAATTGACCATTTTTGTGTATTGGAATATGGGCTTAAGTACAACACTCAACAATAAATTTTTCAATTTTCCACCGAATTTGACTTATGATGCATGCTTTTGGACCGCCTTGACGAGCCGAAAAGAATGAAGTGTTTTACGATGAAATCTGAGCATTGTGTCAAAAGTTATAAGTGTTTGAAATTTTGATCCTTGAGGTGTCCTTAAGCGCGCCTCTCCACTAGGAAATACTCAAATGAAGTGCATCTAACGGGTGATTCTCATAGGAGATGATCTCATGAACTCTATGTGCGAAATATCAATGTGAGGAGAATGTAGTTGGTGATGATGGTAGAAGCTGAAAATGAGGTGTTTTTCACAATACAAGGAACATTGTTGTCAGGTGTACCTGGAAATCTATTCTAGATAGAGCGCTCTCCCTGATCTCAGATTGTAGAGCACAAAAATACGCCCAGAGGGATTTTGAATTATACATCTAAATGTAAACAATCGGAAGATAATGTTGATCAAAAACTGAAATTTATCAAAATGGATTTTTCCTTCAAATTTCACTCATTTTTGAAGAATCATAACTTAGTACCTATTGGAGATAGAGAGTTCCGAATGACCTCATTTTATTCAGATTGTTTTAATCTAAAAAAAATGCTAGAGTAAATTTTTCTGTCCGATTACGAGATTTGGCAGAAATAGCTGAAAACTGGAGAATGAGCCGAAAGTACGAGGTATTTGGGCCACCCTGTATCTAGCACAAGGAAATTTTGCATGAAGAAATTGGTTCTGGACTTCTCTTATGTACCCAAATAATATATTGAAAAATCAGAACTACAATATAAATTGCATGCACCAATGTATATAGTGACTGGACTATTGATAAAATTCAATAAGTACAAACTTTGTTCTTGCGTTTCCCGAAATTTATGAAAATTGACATGATAGAAAGTTGATTTTTAATCGTGAATGTGGAGTGGAAGGAGGAGAGGCTTAGGAAGAGAAATGAGGAGAGGAAGAAGAAGGAGAAGAAGGAGAAGAAGGAGAAGAAGAAGAAGAAGAAGAAGAAGACGTTGAAGAAGGAAAAGAAGAGTATGGATTGGCGGCAGAGACAAAGTGAACCCTGTGACTGGAATGATATTAATGAGAAACTGAAGTGGGTGTAATGAACTGGGACGTCCCTAGTCGACCATGCAAGAGAAAGAGAGCAAAGGAGAGAGAATGCCAGAATGAGACGGAGAGGGAAGAAGTGAGAGAGACAACCACTCAAAGATCAACTACTGTGTAGTTACTTACGAAATCCTGAAATATCTTTTCAAACGTTCAGATTTTTCACACAAATAAAATCTCCTCGAGATAGGAGATCGGTCTGTTTTCAGGGACAACTTTTGAAGTCTTTTCACTCACACCCTCTCTTTCTCTCACCCTTCTTCCTCTATTTACCTCTTCTTCTCTTTTTCTCGTCTACTTTGATATCTACTTCCTGTATTATAGTTGCCAGTTTGTTGGCAGTTATCCCAGAATTTCTTTCTCTCGAATTTCTTCACAACTCTTCTCTTCCTGAAATTTGG
This sequence comes from Nilaparvata lugens, assembly GCF_014356525.2. Classification (NCBI taxonomy): domain Eukaryota; kingdom Metazoa; phylum Arthropoda; class Insecta; order Hemiptera; family Delphacidae; genus Nilaparvata; species Nilaparvata lugens. The sequence goes on from NC_052508.1 coordinate 7,187,819, forward strand.
TTTCTTCTAATATTGTTCTTCTTCTTCTTCTTCTCCTCCTTTCTTTTTTTTCATCTTCTTCACCTTCTTCTTCTTATATTCCTATCAACATCTATCTCCCCTCACTCTCTCCTTCTTCCATGGATTCTCCTTCTTCTTCTTCTAATGAGACATCCGCCAAGCTACTTAGTAGCACTCCATTTTCAAAACAGATTATGATGTGTTGACAGGGATATTTTTGACATTTTTTCGAATCAAAAGCACACGATCAACGTTATTTTCGGCTGCAGATGGCTGTCAATGTGATGTCACTAATAATAATTTGATGCAATTTTGTGGTTTCGTTAGTATATTGGAGATTGGTTACTATATTTTTTCTCGAAGTTTTCAAATCTTCACATAGAAGAGAATGAATGAGAATCAGGAAGAATGCTTTAGAATGCTCAAGATTGAAAAAGAATGCTTTAGAATGCTAAAGAATGCTTTAGTGAGATCCATGTTTTAAAATTAGCACGTGATTCTTTTACTTAAGTTTGCAAGTTTCTATGTCACCGAGAATACATACTCTACATTGAAATCTTTCCAAGGGATGAGACCTAGTGCAATCGAATTTTTATTTTGATAAACCTACTATGTTTCAAATTTAATTCGTGAGAATCGTTAGAGCCGTTTTCTAGATCCGGTGAAATACAAACATATAAACATCTAAACATCCAAACATATAAACAGAAGCTGCTCGTTTAATAGTATAGGATTCTACAATATGATGACAGTGGTGAGAGAGGTATGAAGATAGCATAGCCGATCCTTTGCCTTGCCACTGCCTTCTATAGAGAATAGGTGGGAGGTATATCTTCTGTACCTCTGTAACTTTTCATTCTTGTTGAATCCTATACTATTAAACGAGCAACTTCTGTTTATATGTTTGGATGTTTAGATGTTTATATGTTTGTATTTCACCGGATCTCGAAAACGGGCTCTAACGATTCTCACGAAATTAAATTTGAAACATAGTAGGTTTATCATATAAAAATTCGATTGCACTAGGTCTCATCCCTTGGAAAACTCGCTGAAGGACATTAGAAGGATAATTATTATTCATCCTTGGAAAAACAGCTGATAATAATTATCTCGTCGTCTGTTGGTGATGGAAGTGAGTGAGCGAGTTCATGTGTGGTCGACTGTGTCAAAATTATGACTCAGCTGTTGAACTTTTGTGATCATTCAATCAGGTATTTAGTGCCGGTTTCAAAAAAGCCGGGTTATTTTCAATCCTGATTAATTCCAGTAGATCCATCTTTTGAAATAATCTCCTCTGATTTGGTTCACGTGAAGTTAATCAGGATCAAAATTCAACCGGCTTTTGTGCAACTGGGCCTTTGTGAGGGAAATTTTCGCATTCCTCTAGGAATTAATTGCAATTTACTGTGATTAGTAGTTAGAACATTTCTGTATGAATGCTATTATAATTTCTTCTTTCGTAATAAATTTTTCATGCTTTTGTACTCCAGAGCCAAGCTCGGTCCCCGATATTATAATGATGAATTATTGTGTTTTAATCGTCAAGAGGATATATCATTCAATGTTTCAATAACAAGTAGTTCTGTGAACAGTAGACCTCACGCAGTTTTCTCATCCACAAGTACCTGATGTCACCTGTTCTAGTTGATTCAGTTGAATCACAATTCACAGTTGAATCATAACTTACTCTTAAAAACTGTTATTTGTTTTCTCCAAGATCAAAAACTTACTTACGTTAATAAACTCAGTTCACGTTTGAATTTGTATCCCATATGATAATTCATCCAGTTCCGTGATAATCTTTCCATCTGAAAAACTATTTCTCAAATATTTGAAAATTAATTTTCAATCAAGAATATTATAATTTCTTCAGCATTATTTAGTATATTTAATCATTTTTTATTTCATTTCCAATCACCTGTTACATTTGTTTTTCAAATGTGAGAGTATTGATACTGATGGGCACGCATCATAAAAAATATTGGTACCCTACCTCATAGAAATCTGTGTGATGCTTGCAATGAATAATCCACTTGTCAGCTGATTGATTATGAATAATTCTACAGTCTTATTAATCCTATCTTCAAAGTAGATGATATATATATAATAGTGATATCAGAGTATGAGGGAATTTCTTTTCTTTTCATATTATCCTTGAAATGCAAAATTCCAGAAAAACCTTGTGTACACATCGACGCGCAGTTGAAAAAGTAATATTCCTGCAATATCTCATCGAATTCTATCAACGCGTTTGGCCGTAATCGCGTTACATACAAACAGACAAAAGCAAATCAAGTTGTAACATAGACCTTACTACGTTCGGTCAACTATGGAAGGCTGTGAGTAGAGGAGAGATAAAAGTGACAACTATGCCGTCCTAACATTTCCACTGACTTCATAACTAATTCTCTCGCAATAACATATCGAAGTTTGTTCCATAGCATGGAATGAAATGAAAAAAATCGTTTTAAGCATGTATTTTGAAGCGATTATAGTTACATCAAGTCTCATATCATTCATCAGACCAAGATGGCTTGTTTCTAGGGTACTTGATTCAAGCAAGTCCTACTGCTATTGGACTTGATTCGTGTAAGTCCAAGTACCGTGACCGAGCACTGGGATACTGAGACATGCCCTAATTACTGATTTGCATAGTAATGAACTGATCCCAACGTAATACATGACATGGCCATGTTAATAGTCAGTATCGATTCTGACCTCTACAGTCAGCATTAATTTTATGAGAAGCATTGGTGTTATTCATTAGGATTACTGACAGTTCAAAATTGAATCTAATCATATATGTTGAGCATAGCTTACTGGATTTACATGCTCCACATATTGTAACATGATGCGGTTACTTGTGAAATCAATTATGCAGTTTATATGTAGAATCTATGTTTTTTCATGAACATATAGTGACATATATGCTTCATTTATATTGTTGTACTGATTGTACAATCTATGTTTTTCCATGCACATAGTCTATAGTGACATATATGCTTCATTTATATTGTTCTTGTAACATCAATTATACGGTTCTTAGTATTTGATATTGTAACAGTATACAGTAATATAGGTTGGATTTCTAAATTTTAGAAGTTTGGATCATACTTGAAATTTTATAGTCCAGTCTTCAAAAAAGGGTATAGAGGGAAATGTTTGGAAGACAATTTTTGACCCCGCTGTTCTGTTTAGGGTGGTAAGGAGGTAAACATATCAAAAGTCCTCACCCCTACCCATTGTGCTAAAGGGGTGGGGGTGGTTTAAAAGTACAATTTTTTTGGTTTCTCGCTTAAAACTAGAAAACTATGCATCTTAAGGACTTGACTGTTATATAACAATTTGAAGCTTACATACTTTCCTGCAATATCCATCATACAACGTTTCTATATCTCCTCTAGTTTTCGAGATATCTGCTCTTGAAGGTGTGAAATTTTTGAAAAAAACTCGTTTGCCACCAATTTTTTTTCTATTTTTGCTCTTATAACTTTTTAAAAATCGATGAGAAAAATCCATGCTGATTATGAGCTGATGGGACAATGAATAATTCTCTACAATTTGATGTATAATTTCATGCTTTCGCGAATTCCCCTACACCTTTTGCAGCAATTTTAGTGTTGAGTGTGAAATCTCCATTTTTGCAACAATACAAAGGACCAATTGACAAAGGAATTCGGAGGGAATGTTTTAGACGAAATGTTTGACTCGCAGCTTTGTTGAGACTAGCTAGGAGGAGAACATATCAAAAGTCCCCATCCCTAGCTCATGTGCTAAGAGGATGAGGGTGGTTTAAAAGTGGCATTTCTCAGCGTTTTGCTTACACGCTCATATCTTGAGAACAATGCGCTCAACCGACTCAAATAGCATTCAGAAATAAAGCTAGATGAATTCTCTACACTTTTTTGTTGTGGAATTTCGGGATATTCCAAACAGTTCTCGAGATATTCATCCTTGAATGTGTGTAATTGATAAAATGACAGGTTTTTATCCAATTATTGGCTCTTTTAGGGCTTATAACTCTTCAACAATGAGCTTTGTTTGATACTTCATAGCTGCTCTTTAATGAGCTGTCTCATGGTCTCATATATACAGCGCGAATTTGAGCGAGATAATTACAACTCAGAATTCTGTATTCATTCATTCATTCTGCATTATAAACTGATGCACTAATGTGTGTGTATATGGCATTCCTATTGCTTTCTCTCTTAAAGAAATGAGCCTTTCTCAATTTGAATAGGGATGAATAACAACTATTGTACCTGATAAACTGAAAATTCAGTTTAAAACAAAATGATTAAAAAATAATTGATAATTCTGAATGAAAGAAATTGGAAATTAAAGAAATGTCCATGATGTTAAATATTGTTTTCAACTAAAATAGTTGTTGATTTTTTAGTTAATTAATTTCAATGATGATTTAATACTGTCCACAGAAATAATTGAATGGAAATTAAAATAAAAATTGAATGAATAAAAATGTATCTTTTTCTCGAATTTCGAGCTTATTTTCAATTTTAGGTGGAAGTGTTACTGAACATCAATTGTAGAGATTTTCATGCTCAATCTTTTCCACTCGAATTTTTTCGTTCAAATTGTATATGAAGCCTGATAATTGGGAATCTAAAATTCAACTTTGCATAGATGGGGGAGCTCCTGAATTTTTACAGATATGAGACTTGTGGCAGTTGATAGAGCTTATCAATGACTATTTTAGGTATGAATTTAATCGAAATCGTTCGAGCCGTTTTCGAGAAAATCGCGAAAAAACCCTGTTTTTGACATTTTCCTCCATTCAGCCGTCCTCTTGAATTGCCTTGATCGAAATAGTTCGTGTCGGATCCTTATAGTGTAAGGACTCTTAAGTTCCAAATTTCAGTCACTCCGTTAATTGGGAGAGGAATATCGTTTACACAGACGAACATACACACACCACACACACACACACACACCACACCACACAACACACACACACACACACACCACACACACACACACCACACACACGAACACACACACCACACACAACACTCTTTTGACTCCGGGGATCTTGAAAATTATAGAAATATGGAAATGGGGTACCTTAATTTTTTTCGGAAAGCAATACTTTCCTTACCTATGGTAATAGGGCAAGGAAAGTAAAAATATCAATAATTTAGCTTGTGCCCGAATATGCAGCCTTGAAAAGTAATCCAAGCTGAGAGGGAATCGATCGGCCAATTGACAGCGTTTATTTTACCCGATGGAATATGGGAGGAACCGTAATTGGCGAGTGAGAGATAGTGAGTGAGAATGACAGAGAAAGAATGAATGAGAGGAGGTGATTCAGTGTGAGAGAGTGAGAGAGAATGAAAGAGAGGGAGTGAGAAAGCGTGCGAGAAAACTCACACATGTGGGGGCATACCCATATGGGACATAATTTTGCATTCCCCGAGGGGGTGTCCAAACGTGAGCAAACTTTCAAAATTGCGAAAACAATCCGATAGATCACGCGTTTTCGACCATCTCTACCCCAAAAAGGTCTCCAAAAATGGAGTCATTGCCCAGAACGGGGGTGATTTCAGGAGTGGGGATGGTGAAGAAAAATAATATTAGACTGTCTTGGGAAATTCGGAGGCACCGTCTAAATTTTCATTCGGGGTATGAATTTGGATTTTCAGGGATGTATGTGTCTGATTGGAGAATAAATCTGGAGTTTTAAATCCAGGAAAAGTGATAATTTTGTTTGAATTGTTACTGGGGCGGATTTTGAATTCAGAAGAATTACAAGGAAAGAGAGTAAGCTATTCATTTGATTTCTATTCTTTATAATATATTTGAATAGAGATGAATGTATAATTGAACGAGCGTCAGCGATCTCCCACTTTTGATTAAAGACCAACATCGTTATCCGTCTATGTTTGTTATTTCTACAATAACTTTTGAATACTTTCGATCGTTCAGCTTTAAAGTTTGAACACATATTCTATGAACCTTTCTACAAATTCAAGTTTGCTGGACAACAAAATTTACCGACTCGGGCAAAAAAATGTAGGCTATCAATATAATTATGAAATAATGTGTATGCTATACTCAATAATCACAAGAGGTAAAAATTATGGAATAAATGTAAATTTGTAAACAGAGATTCGAATAGAACAGCAGATATAATATCAGCGGCATTTTCGAAAATTATTATAAGTTTCTCTCTTAGTCGAGGAAATAATTCAACAAGCATAGCGAACTCTAACTGATGACAAGAACTCCAAATAGCTGTTTGCTTTCGGGTTTGTCTGTTCGACGATTACTCTTGATTGTTTTCATAAAGCAACTTCAAATTTCCAACAAATATACTTTGAACCATTATACAAATTGAGTTCGTTGGCCAACAAAATTCACTCACTTTTTCATTCTTTATAACAAGTCCCAGATAACATTAAAAGTAAATAAAGTTAATGATAGTTATTATTCAGCTGTCGGCTGATTCAAGTGCTTCTTGGTCCTCTGAGGATGTGACCCGATAAAATTGGAAGTACATTAATAATTATTAATATTCAGCTGATTTGTTCTTTGGGAGTTATCACACAGACTGTCGGTCTTTTTTGCTCAGACACTTGATTAAACCTGACTTGAATTTTGATTGTGATCTATCTACCCAAACAAAGTGAACTATAAAGTTGTATTAATCAACATATTAATAATAATTGAAAAACTGCAAGACTTAATCTATTCCGGACTATGAGTGTAACTTTGTATGGATTTGGGAGAGGAATAGCACAAGGTTACCTTATTCCCGATCTCCCTATCATTTTTTATATACTGAATCAATAAAGAATCAAATGCAAGCTGCGGATTTCAAAATCGGTAGTATGATCGAGTATTTCATCAATACCAATTATTCATGAGCGGGTTCTTAAGCCTAAGGTGCTCAATAGTTCAATCACAGTTGAAGTAAGGTATTTCACATGTAATCGGGAGTATACTCAGAAATGTATTGGAGTAAACCAAGTACCTGGCGCCACCTACATGCAGAATTGAGAACTCCACAGTAGAGTATTCCAATCCACCAATCAGAAGAGAGTATTCCAATCCACCAATCAGAAGAGAGTAAGGGGAGCTGGGAAGCATGGCTAGCCACTACCTCCGTAAACAAAGCCATAGTGTATTCGTGTGACGTCAGCACAGGTAGGGCTCCTACACCAATAAGAACACTAGCTGATATAGATCAGCTGAAATCAATGAAGTTTTATTGGTGTAGGAGTCCTACCTGTGCTGACGTCACACGAATGAACTACGGCTTTGTTTACGGAGCTAGTGGGCTAGCTGACATTGGACCGCTACTCTAACGTCATGTTTTTGATGAACATGCATGACCTATACAGAACCGATAGACCGTAGTAGTCTTTAGTAATCGGCTTGAGATAACACTTAACCGGCTTGAAATTTGGAACAAATATAACCTATACCATGGGATATCTTTTTACTTTCCTTGCCCTATTACCATAGGTAAGGAAAGTATTGCTTTCCAAAAGAAATTGAGGTACCCCAATTTCCAAATTTCTATACGTTACAAGGTCCCCTGAGTCCAAAGAAGTGGTTTTTGGGTAATGGTCTGTATGTGTGTGTGATACACTCACTCATACGAGTGTATGTGCGACTGTGTACACGATATCTCCAATTAACAGAATGACTTCAAGGTCCTCACACTATGCGAATTTGACACAAACAATTTCAATCAAATGCAATTCCAGATGGCGGCTGAAATGGCAAAAATGTTGTCAAAAACTGGGGTTTTCGCGATTTTCTCGAAAACAGCTCCAACGATTTTGATCAAATTCATACCCAAAATGATAATTGGAAAGCTCTATCTACTGCAACAAGTCCCATATCTGTAAAAATTTTAGGAGCTTCGCCCCATCTATGCAAAGTTTGATTTTAGATTCCCAATTATCATGCTTCAGATACATTTTGAACAAAAAATTCCAATTGGAAAAGATTGAGCATTAAAATCTCTACAATTAATGTTCAGTAGCATTTTCACCTATAATTGGAGAAATTCGAGAAAATGAGATTAATAAATTGAAAACTGTTGATTCTATTTAACCATTCACTCTCAAGAGATAGCAGACCTCGTGTGTCTGCAGCGTTATTGTCCTGTTACCAGATGGCTCAGATCTTTGAATAGTAGACTTGAAATGCGCGTGAACACTAGCGTCAGGTGATCAATTTCACAAAGTAAAAGAGTTCTACTTCTCTTCTTCTCTGTGTCAATTGTCATAACGGCAAGGAAAGTTGTGTGAGTGTGCCACACCAGATTTTCATGATATTTTAACTCTGATTAGTGAACACAATTGAAAACAGTTCACCACAAATGAATTTTTTTCATTAAAATTAATAGAGAACAATAAATTATTAATAATTGTACTGTTAATTGACCTTGAAACGTATAGAAATTTATAAATTGGGGTACCTTGATTAAAGCAATACTTTCCTTACCTATGGTAATAGGGCAAGGAAAGTAAAAATTGAGACGATTCACTTATACCACGTTAAACAGAATTGAAGACTCCGAATTGATTGTACTCTTCGATTCAATAGAAGGTATATTGATTGTGTGCTGATGTCACAGTACAATATTGAGTTGATGACCGAGGAAGCGCCATCTATTGATTGATTCTGTTCTGCCTTTGTCATTGAATGGTTGAAGGTTGAATACATTGTGTCCTATTGGGGAAAGGGGCCTGGAAGCGAATGTCGATAATTCCACTTAGTATAAAGAGTGACAAGTTACCTGATGAATAAGTTATGAGTTGTAGAAGTGGATGGAGGAATGGAGGAGGAGGAGAATTAGAAAGAGAAAAAGACACGAAGAGTCAAAACTATTAGAAGAAGAACAAGTGGGAGAAGAAAAACTAAAAGTTGACAGTGGAAGAATAGAAGGATAGAAAGAAAAATGGTTTGATAGCAGTGGGAAAAAAATATGAAGAAGAAGAAATGTGATGTAACAAACCAACTAGAAGAAGAACTAAAAAAAGTACTGTGAAAGGATGGTGAGAACAATGAAATGACAATAGAAGAAGATGAGGAAGAATTGAGTGATAGAGAAGACGTAATAGAACAACTAGAATATGGAACTGAGGAGAAGAAGAAAAACCATTGTAATAACAGAATCAAGATGGCATGAAGGGAGATGGAGAAGAAGGAAAAGAAGAACGAAAATAGTTGAACTATTAATATAATATAAAATAGCACTGGGTATAAGAGAAAGAGGAATAAGAAGAAAGTGGAGGAACTGCAGTGCAGAAATGAGAAGACAGTATTAAAGCATGAGAAATCAAGAATATGGTTAGAGTGAAGATGACACTTGAAAAAAAAACGGAGGAAACAAGATCTTCGTGGGCGGGAAAATGTAGAAAAGAAGAATAGGAAGGTGAAGTAGGAAAATAAGAGGAAGAAGAAGAAGAAAAAGAAATGGAAGCAGGAGGTGAAGCAGAAAAAGAAGTGGAAGAAGAAGAAGAAGAAGAAGAAGAAGAAGAAGAGAAGAAGAAGAAGAAGAAGAAGAAGAAGAAGAAGAATGAGTAGGAGATCGGCAATAAAGAGAAGAAGATAATAGCAGATGCCCTAGACCGGAATCGATACTGTATCGATTAGAGTGTCTTGTCAAAGATGGGTCGACCAGAGTAAAGAGGAACAGGTAAGAGAGAAACAGAGAGGGATAGATAGGTGTGATAATAAGTGTGAGAGAGAGAGCAGACTGTAACAAGCGACAAGGACTAGATGCCACATAAATTATTTACTGGTCTGATGCCTCAAACTCAGTTACGTCTTTCGTGTAGAAGGGAAGACCTTATGATGGAATTGGGTCGAATTTTCTTCACAAAATAATTCAGAATTATGGTATTAAAGTATTTTACAGAGTGAGTCATATGTATGGGAACCCTTCAATAAATTGGAGACTGTTGTAGATATAATACTGTAACTTTCAGGGTAAGTTAAACTCAAATATTCTGCATCTAATCACCCATTGTATGATACATCATTTTAAAGGAGTTCCAAAACAAGAAAGCTGACATCAACAAAAATGTTCTATGATACTTTTATCAAAATTGGCAGCCGATTGAAGTTTCAGTTTTCAAAGAAATAATTGATAAAGTTCAATTAACCGCCATTTTTGATAAAAGCATCATAGAAAAGTTTTATTGAGACATCTTTCTCGTTTCGAAAAGGCCTTTAAAATGATGTGTCACTTCATTCAGGCAGAGAATTGGCAACGCTTCTCCTATATTTCTCCACTACTATTATAACATGGACCAAAGAGAAACAATAGCGTAAGTAGATATCCCATGGTATAGGGCGTTTATGTCGCAACTTTTACTGTTATCTCAAGCCGATAGTCCACGTAGTTCTTTCCCGTGAAGCTGTGTGACGCTGGTAGTCTCTCATATTGTGCTGTTCATACACCCTTATCCGGTCAAAACAGTAAAAATCGACAATAATCGACAGTAATCGGCTTGAGATAACAGTAAAAGTTGCGTCATGAACGCCCTATACCATGGGATATCTACTTACGCTATTGTTTCTCTATGCATGGACCTAACTATATAACAACTGGGTACTCGAATTATAGGCCTGATTTATTGCTATAAGAGAATATTCTCAGTTAGAATTTCCTGTAAATAGATACAATTTTGATATTCAGCAAATTTTCCTACTCTATATATGTAATCATTAAATTATAATGATTATTAACTTCACATGCAAACAAGTGAATCAGAAACCAACCTTTTCTATAAAAACTCAACTGTAACAGACATATATATTCTGTGACCAATACATCAAATCTTAAACTTCCTCTTTGAAAAATTCCCAAATCTCCTGTCAAATCCCAACTGGAAAAGACATTTTGATTTCTGACAACTGCGTCAAGTCGAGGCATTTATAACACTGCTGTGTTCATTCACACTCCTCGATTTTATTGTGAAATTTGAACAGATATTTACTTGTCGCAGCTCCCGCGATTTGAGAAACATTGATTTATTTTTAACATTTACAACTGTCCTGTGTTGACACAGGCTGACTGCTATAATAGCGTCAGTAAAACTCTAAATTTTCCCAACACTTCTATGAATAGAAACCAATTGAGTGAGAGCTCTGTATTTTGAATGAAACTTGTGAAGAAGTGGAACTCTCACACAATTATTCGTCTTCTTTATTTTCTAGTATTCTTTCTCTTCATTCGTCCGTGATCACTTTCTCTCTCTCTCTCTCTCTCTCTCTCTCTCTCTCTCTCTCTCTCTCTCTCTCTCTCTGATTTGTTCCTTCACCAATCTATTTCCCAATTTTTTTTTATCTTTCTCCAAATCATTTACTTATTTTTTTCGCTCATCTTGCTCATGTTTTATATTTTCAGCTTCTGTTCCTTCTATCAACATATTTTCTCTCTTTCTCCTTTCTCTACCACTATTATAATCATTCTCATCTTCTTCTCCTTTTTTTAAACACATCCTCCTACCCCTCTCCTACTGATACTAATCCTCCCCCTAGTCCTCCTATTCCTCCGCCTTTCTCACCTCCTCCATCTTCATATTTTCCCTCATCCTTCTCCTTTCCATCTTCTCTCAATTCTCTTTCTTCTTCTCACAATAATAACAATCCAAATCGGACCTGGCTGACAGTTGCTGGCAGTGTTCCATACTTTCTTCTTCTACTTTGTGTGAAAGAAAGAGATACGAATTGGAGGCGTAAAAGTAACAAATGAAGGAAAAAAATGAACTGAACATCAACAGTTTCACGCCTCAATGTGTGTGGCGCATTTTTCAAATATAAACTGAGATCTATTCATCTAAATAGATGCAATGAATTGAGAAATTAGGTTGTTTATCTCTGCTCTTGTATACGGGCTGAGATTGATTTGTTTCTTATTTGATATAGTCTATGAAACGTGTCGATTCAAATCCAACATCAGTTTCATTTCAAATCATGCTAAAATGAATAAGAACTAACAAAGTTCTGCATTCATCCAATTATTCTAAAACGACTTGAAGTTGTGAAATCCACTGATTTACTAGACAGAACATTTTTGAGGTACTAGTTCAATACCATTATCAATCATGGTTTATAGAGCTGAAACATTCAGCAGTAGAATATCTAAAAATTTGTGTGAAGCCCTACAATATTGGCTATTAGCTGTTGACCAATGAAGGTTGAGCTTTGGCCGAGACTTAAAACGCCTAAATTTCCAAATATCGTCATGATAGCCATTCAAGAACAACAAATCCACAAAAACATGGTGATCCATTCATCTATTCACAATTTTTGCCATCCTTATAAATTATATTAGATTTGAACAGATGATTTCAAACAGATGATGTTTGTCAAGCTCCATTCTATCTGGTAGAATTCATAAAACCGGCAAAATATCGAACGTCCAAAAATTTACGTGCTTGTAGCATTGCTGGCTTCATATTGAATCAAATCTTTAATATAATAAAGGAAAGAACTGGTTTATACACGAACGTATCGTATACACGATAGGAGATTCACAGATGACGCATCATCACGTCTTAACTACTTGACTGATTGACTTGAAAGTTCGTATATAGATTCTTAATTTATCGAGGATGGTTATAGGCCTGTTTTTAACTCTTCAAAGTTTCATTACGTCAAGTTTTCACTTTGTCTAGCTTTCAATATTAGACCCTTGCGAAGCACGGGTTAACTGCTAGCCTTTCATAAAAACAGGAAACATCTATGACAATATGAATAAAAATAGAAAACTATAGTTTGTGTGAAGCAAGTTGAGACTTGGCCCTCCATCCGAGGAAATTACAGGGTTGCCAAATCGTGGAAAATTGCAACTTTCTCAAATTTCCAATTCAACGTCAGAATTGGATGTAGAATACCATCCCCGATATCCTTGTAAAAGTTTCAGGGTTGGAGGATTAAAAGGGAATTTAACTTTTATGATAAAATTGGAAACATCGCGAAGATTTGTTTTTCTTTTGAATATCACTTCTCTCAGAATCATGTAGCGTCGTAATGTGTAATCATTTTATATCAAATAAACAGGGAGACTGTCTCCTGTCTATTGGTGTCTGGATCATTTTTATCCGACCCATGGATATTTTTCAATCAATAATTATGTTCGTCAATGTCGAGACATCTCGAGCAGAAAACATGAAATTTTCGACATGCTGAAACTTTTTTGTTTCGAAAGATAAGTGGGTGGTGAGAGCGAGAAAGTTTCTCAGATATAATTGAAATTGTTAGAAATCTGAGTACCCTTTAGACACAACATGTTTGAGCTATATGATGCCATTATCAAGTGATTATATTTTTATTTATATTCAAGAGTATCCCTAGAAAAAAAGGCAATCTATGACAGTATAAAAATTATAATGATGATAAATTTCATAACTGTTTAACCAACCCTCCACGGAGATGTTTCAACCCCGATGTACCTAAACCCCCCCACCCCACAGCCGTCAGATCATCGATTCAATTAACCTTTATTCTAATCGCACCTAATGGAGGGTACCACCTCCTCCCCTCTCCTAACTGTAAACCCCTCTCAAGAGGGTTCCCCCTCCACCCAACTCAGCCTAATTACTAATTAAAGTAATTGTGGCCTAATGACAGCGAGGCAGCTCCATTGATGGTGGGGGGGGGGAACTGCAATGCATTCAATCCGCGCCTCAGCTCAAAAGGATCAAGTTCCCATAAATTTATGGATGTGGTGAGTGGTTTACTTCAAACTGGCAGTATAGGTTAAATGAGAAGCATGTATGGTTGTTTATGAGGTATTCTGGCAGTTTGAAATAGATCTCACACTCTGTGACACGTTAATGCTGTAATCTCTGAGACTCTGGCACGTGTAGAATATATACGTAGTTATTGCATATATTTATATTATGATTCCTACTCTGAAGTATTTATTATGATGCAGGGTAGGCTATACATTGTTTCACTTAAAACCATTGGAATATCGTATTGTACGTTGCTTTCCATTCGACTGATGCCTGAGTGAAGTTTCAGTTTTATATCTATGCAGAAAGTATCGTTAATATAAATTCAAGTCCCTTTTTTCTAATTCTTTGATTACCACATCTTTCGGCCATAATATCATTATCAAATAATTGAATAAGATAAAATGGATGAAAATAACATTGGATACTATTTTCACAACGTTCTTATTCTGGCATCATGGCTGAAACGTGTCGTAAATGAACAATTTTGGAAAAGGGTAATTGGATTTTTATTTTTTATTCTTATTCAAGTGTAGCCCTAATGAAAAAAGATGATACCATCGAAATAAAAATGATAATAAAGGTAAGAACTGAATCATACACTTATGGCATAGGAAATACACGAGTGACGAACCATCACGTTTTAACTTCTGGACTGATAAACCTGAAATTTTGTATGAAGATCCATAATTCACCAAGTATGGTTGTAGGCCTATTTTTCAAGATCTCAGTTTGACATGTTGTTAATCAGACCCTTGCGGAGCACTGGTTACCTGCTAGTCTTCTCTCATAAGAATACAATCATGGATTAGTATTCTATTATCAATGTTGTATCAGAGACAGTAAGTGGACTCAAACACTAAGGGCCGGTTTCCGAGCTCGAAATTCAGCTAAGTTCAAAACTTTGAAAAGCTGGAGTCAGAATTTGGCTTTCCGAAATTGGGCGTAGTCGTAGTATTTATGATAATCTTTATTTTCTAATTTCTTTTTGGAAACGTTTCCCTTGACGAAATGAGACATTCCTAAATAATTCAAAATAGCTGAAACTTTACACTATTTTCCCTTCACTTTATTTTGTGTTTAATTTTCTAGTTTTTAGAAATTTTATTCAAACAATGACTGCGACTACGCCCCGTTTCGGAAATGAAACATTCCTGAATAATTCAAAATAGCTGAAATTTTACACTACTTTCTCTTTACTTTATTTTGTGTTTAATTCTAGTTTTTCAGCTCGTCATTGTTTCATTTCGTCAAGGGAAACATTTCCAATTAGAAATGAGAAAATAAATATTATTAAAAACACTACAACTTTGCCCCATTTCGGAAAGCCAATTTTCTGACTCCAGCTGTTTAAAGACTAGAACTAAGCTAAATCCCGAGCTCGGAAACCGGTCCTCAATGGACTCAAAACCAGCTTAAAACTACTATTTGTTGATGGTTCCATGTTAATTGCATTGATAAATATCAGACAGTTGATACAATGAATTTTTGAAAATACTGAACAGTATTTCGATCATGTTTGAAGGGAAATAGAGAGTGAGAGTGCATGTGAGGGAGAAAGAGAGAGTGAGGGAGAGAGCGAGTGAGAGAGTGAGTAGAGGAAAGAGATGGAGAATAATGTGCAAACAGGAGACAGCACTCAGTGTTGAAGTAGGAGATGCGAGCGGTCAGGGAATCAAAAGTGGACACTACACTACTCTAAACTGGACGGTCCACAGAAAAGCTAGAGACATTATATAATAAATAATATAGATTGTTTATTCTATGCTATAACGGAAGATAGAGGAAGAACACAGTGATAGAGAGTGTACTATAGTGAGGTCCACGTTATAATTGCAATGTTTGATTAGCAATTGTATTGCTTTATCCTTGTCTATCATTCAACAAAGCGGATAGCGCTATCTCTTTCTCGCTTTGCTCTGTTGCCAGATCGTCTTTAAACTATGTAGAATTAATAATTAATTAACAAAATAGTTCATCTTAATTATGAAAATTCATTATGATATTATTGGAAAGTAGAATTTCTTGCCTAATAAAATATAATATTGATTATTTTAAACTAGAATGAACAGTTAATATAACATCAATAAACCTGTATCAGCTACCGTCTATAGAAGGCATTGACAAAACAGAGGATTGGCAACCTTGTTCTGCTATCTTTCTTCACTGCCATTATAACGTGGACCTCACTATAGACCGGTGTCTCAGGAGTGCTCTCTTCCCCCCCCCCATCGAGGACTCCCGCAATGTAGTATATCTAGTGAGATATTTACTAGTAGTTCTGTGAACAGTAGACCTCACGCAGTATTCTTATCCACGGGTACCTGATTGAAACTATAGACCTTATGGAAATACAGCAATAACCTGGCTTCTCCACACATCTGTGTAATCACTTGTCAGCTGATTTATGATGAATAAGTCTATAGTCTGATTTTTACTATAATATTGGCGTATGGAGGAGGCTCCTTTTTC
>NC_052508.1:7204114-7249043 GCF_014356525.2 Nilaparvata lugens
GTGCATTTTCATTGGGGTCTCCCTGACCCCTCTACACTAGTCAGTTGAACGACATGCCCTCGAATATTGATCAGAAAAATCTATGACAGTTTAAAAATTATAATGATGATAAATTTCATAACTGTTTAACCAACCCTCCACAGAGATGTTCAACCCTGATATAACCAAAACCCCCCCCCCCCCCCACCGCTTCAGATCATCGATTCAATTAACCTTTATTCTAATCGCACCTAATGGAGGGTACCACCTCCTCCCCTCTCCTAACTGTAAACCCCTCTCAAGAGGGTTCCCCCTCCACCCAACTCAGCCTAATTACTAATTAAAGTAATTGTGGCCTAATGACAGCGAGGCGGCTGCTCCGTTGATGGGGGGGGGGGTGGATCTCCAATGCATTCAATCCGCGTCTCAGCTTAAAAGGATCAAGTTCCCATAAATTTATGGATGTGGTGAGTTGTTTACTTTAATCTGGCAGCATTGGTTGGATGGTAAGCGTGTATGGTTGTTTATGAGGTATCCTGACAGTTTGGAATGAATCTTACACTCTATAGAGGTGACTCGTTGATGCTGTAATCTCTGAACATCTGGCACGTGTAGAATATATACGTGTATATATATACATTGTTATTGCATATATTTATATGATACTCTAAAGTATTTATTACTAGCTGGCACGGCGCAAAGTTAGTAGACAGATAAGGTTGGTCACTAGTCTATAGTATTTTCGTTGAAATGCAATTGGAGTGGGGGAACTGCAGCCGTGACGTAGGCTGTAGTACAGAGTAGGCGGAATATCGCATTCTTGAAAATCATATGGTGTCGTATAGTCAAATTATATAACACAAAAATTTTCTGACATGCAAGCTTTCTGTTTCTGCTTTACAGTAAATTATTCAAACATCTGAATAATACAAGCATTTTGCCATATAAAATCAAAAACCCCACCTCCTAACCTTCCCTTTCAAACCCATCTTCATCTTCTAGGTCGTGTTTATATTTTGTAGTTTGGCTATACATCAGCTTGTGAATTTCGGGGATGAGATATTTTGATTCTCGTAGAACATGTGCTCGATACCAGCATGTGATCATTGCATTTACAATGAATGAAATTCATCGGATTTATCGGGATCGATTTATCGGTTTATTGCGATGCATTGGTTTATCAAGATTTTTTAAGGGTTAATCTGAAATTATAATAGTATAACATTGTCTACTAACGCTTTTCCAGCTTATTAACTTTTTCGTGTCACGCTTTTAGATTCATGAAAAACTTTCAACTTCATTTTATTCATAAAAGTTGAATTAACTTGAAATATTCAACAACATCATTAGAATCGGTGATTCATTCGCTATAAGTATGGAGAATTTTAAAGTTCTAGGTCAATCTTGAGGAGATTAAACGACAATATATTTGAAGATACAGTGAATAAACTGTATGCTCAGTGTGGTTACTCTAGAACATTTTTACTACACGTGACGTCACGCTGGCGTTCCCCCCACCACTTTGAATCATATACCTGTGAGTGATCAACCTTTTGTCTACTAATGTTGGGCACGGCGAGCTTCGTACCGCCAAATAGTTTAATGCATCTCATGTCAAACTTTAGTTGGAGGAGGCGCGATACGGGATTTTATTTATAGTTATTTTCCAACTGCAAAATAAATAATTCACTAAAAATCAATTAATTCTGAACACAGAAAACAACACAATTATTCGAAACAAAGCAATGTCTTTAGAGCATGTAAGACTTTAACCTGAGGCCGCACTGCTGGGTGGTTTCACATAAAACAGTCATTTTGTTTTCAGTCGGGGCGTTTAGAAGCAGCACACACTCTTGTCTACTATCTACCGACGGCTGTTGTATGACACAATGATTCTAACAGCTGATTTTTATTTCTGTGTGTGGCCAGCTCACAAATCTTCTTCCATAAGGATTATAATGTGAACTTTGAAGGACCGTAGGAAAGAGTCCTGAATTCGGATTATAAATTTTATAGGCCATAAACCTGGTCCTGAACATAACTAAAACAACTAAAAAAAATCAAATTCGGTGCACGCATGAAAAAGTTATTGGATGTCAAAATTTGAGGCTCGATTTCTATTTATATAGATGTACTAGCCGTCAAGCTCGCTTCGCTCGCCATATCCGTCTAGCCAGGGGGCTCCGCCCCCTGGACCCCAAACTGGATCGTCCAAGAATGAGATTTGCAGGCTCGCTTCGCTCGCCTGCATTTTCGTCATGTTGGGACAATCCAGTCGAGGGTCCAGACTAAACGTCTGGCTAAACGGATATGGCGAGCGAAGCGAGCTGACGGCTGTAATATAATATTCCCAGATTGAAGTAGCAGTGCCCAATCAATTTTTCCGCGATGAATGCATTTAAATCTTCAACTTGGTGCCAACCTAACAAGTCAACTCAACTTAATGCCAACCTGACAAAATTATCAATTTAGTTGCCAGTTAACAACTGTTTTTCGAAGAGGTACTCTATCTAGATTATAGTTCTATAGTAACATATGATACGGAAATTTCAATTATAATTAAGAGATTGGGAAAAGAAGAATATACATGCTAAAAGACGAACTTTATACCCTTAAAAACAACCCTTAGAGTCAAAATATTGCTAAAGATTTCTTAGTGCGCCTCTAAAGGGCCAACTGAACATACCTACCAAATTTGAACGTTTTTGGTCCGGCAGATTTTTAGTTATGCGACTGAGTGAGTGAGTCAGTCAGTCAGTCAGTGAGTGAGTGCCATTTCGCTTTTATATATATATATATATATATTATATATATTATATATATATATATATAGATAGATACATTGTTATTGCATATATTTATAAGATAATCTGAAGTATTTATTATTATATTTGCGTCAAATTCCCTGTATTTACTTTGGATGCCATACTAGATCCTTATTCCTTCGATTCTCCCATTTTTTCTCCATTCTGGCCGATATAGCCTCTCTTCTATCTTGGGAAAAGATCACATTCCTCCTCTCAATTTCCACTGGGCGTATTTCCCCCTTTGCAACACTCCTTCTGAATCGGAGTCTGTCAAATATTATGTCATCATCAATTCCTGCATCAGATAAGTCCTTCAGTACATTCTTAATCCAATTTCCCCCCGTCTTTTTGCTCTCCACAAACAGTAGGATTCTCTTCAGTAAGTGAAGTATTTCTATCAAGCAGTTTTTAAGCCCATCCTAATGTATGGAACAGAATGCCTGACACTCCTAGATAAGCATAAAAGTAGAATTACCTCCTCAGAAATGAGATATTTAAGAAAAGTCGTTGGAAAGACAAGGAGAGACAGAGTGAGAAATGGAGTGATCAGAGATACTCTAAAGGAGGAAGAGCTGATCATTTCTGTCCAACGAAAAGCTTTAGATTGGTATGGACATGTCACACGAATGAGTGAGGAAAGAAAAGCAAGGATGGTAATGGAAGCAAGACCGGAGGGACGTCGAGGCAGGGGACGACCACGGATGGAATGGAGCGAGTAGCCTATGTGGCGAGTATCGCGGCTGGAAAGGGAAAGACAATGACGGACGTTAGGAGGATGGCCGAGGATAGAGTGCAATATAAGAAATGGCTGGAGGCACCCGACGCTTAGCGGCATAAGGGGAAGGAAAAGAAGAAGAAGAAGGAGTGAAGTATTTATTATGTATACATTCTATACTGAACAATATATACCGGGTGATTCAATAAGGACTTCACAACTTTGAAAATTCATATAAATATTATTGAACAATAAAGGAACAGATCTTGCTTTGGTGTTGTTCTAAAGAAAAACACTTTAAATTTTTTAACTCAAACTAGAGATGCTGTGTGTGACTTCCTCTGGTTATCCTGCCGACATCCCATCGATAGTAGATTTCTTCCCTGACTCGCACTAGCATTGAGATTCACTGGAAGCTGTTAGCATGATTAAGCAATATCCGTGAGCTGATGCAATAAGGCCCGATTGCAAGAATGCTGGTTATATTCTAATAATGATTAATTCCATGAGAACCAGGGAAGGCGTTTTCGAAAAGACGGCTTCTCTGATTGGTTCTCGTGGATTTAATCATGGTTAAAATCTAACCGACTGTTGTGCAACCGGGTCTAAGCTTTTGAGAATACTATACAGCTTTTGATCATGTGGGAAGCGGAAGAGATTGATTGATTGAGTACTTTATTTATGTAGATTACAATATATACTGGCTTATACACTTATATACAATAGCTTACAATACAGCAAAATTATAGATGAATTTACATAATATAGACTAAGAAAATAATTATTGAGCTGTATATGATATGAAAAAAGCAATTTGTAATATAATAACTATAAATAATAATAATATTGTTATGCATCTACATAAATTGGCGGAGCTTGGACATATCAATGTCCATTCTTCGGAAAGAATATTAAAAATATCCTCCCACACTCTCTACCAAAAGAGAGAGAGAGAAAGTGAGAAGAGAATAGAGATGGAGAATAATGTGATAACAGGAGACAGCACTCAGTGTTGAAGTAGGAGATGCGAGCGGTCAGGGAATCAAGAGTGGACACTACACCACTCTAAACTGGACGGTCCACAGAAAAGCTAGAGACATATAATAAAGAATATAGATTGTTTATTCTATGCTGAGACGGAGGATAGAGGAAGAACACAGAGGTAGAGTGTTCTAGGCAAGAGTTTTCTTTTTCATCTAAATTTCCCCCCCAATCTCTTTGTCATTATCTTACAGTATAAACGTTTTTGTGATTGTAATTTTGTTATCTGATTTGGTTTTGAGCAATATAAATTCAAATTTTCTTCTTTTCAAGTGTTTTGGATGAAGATTGACACAAATTCACAAGTGAATGAAACATAACCTATTTTACGAGTGTATTAATCGAAATTTGGGGAAGGAACAGTTTTGGGCTGTGCCTGATGGTCCTTATCCATCATTTTAAAGAGTTGTATCCAAATGAATTGATAATTAGATAGATGGACAGATGAATGAATAGATAGATTAATGAATAAATAAATAAATATGTAAATGAATGAATAGTTATAAATAATAAATTATGCTTTTGCCGTTCTTCAAGAATCTTCTTCTTCTTCTTGTTCTTCAAGAATCTTCTTCTTTTTCTTCTTCTTCTTCTTCTTTTCTTCTTCTTCTTCTTCTTCCTCTTTTTTTTTTCACTCCGAAATTGTTTCTATGTGTACCTATTTTTCAACTCCTTCCTACCTCCACCTATATGTTTTTCTTGTTCTCCATCATCTAGATTACTTTCTCATCATGTTTTCTTATTCTCCCAGACCGGTGTATCAGGAGTTCACCCCCCCCCCCCCAAACAAAGGACTACCGCAATGTAGTATCTCCAATCTCCATTGACATTTATCACTCAGACTATAGTGAGGTCCACGTTATAATGGCAATGTTTGATTAGCAATTGTATTGCTATATCCTTGTCTATCATTCAACAAAGCGGATAGCGCTATCTCTTTCCCGCTTTGCTCTGTTGCCAGATAGTCTTCAAACTATGTAGAATGAATAATTAATTAACAAAATAGTTCATCTTAATTATTAAAATTCATTATGAAATTATTGGAGAGTATAATTTTTCACTTAATAAAATATAATATTGATTATTTTAAACTAGAATGAACAGTTAATAGAACATCAATAAACCTGTATCAGCTACCATCTATAGAAGGCATTAACAAAACAGAGGATCGGCAACCTTGTTCTGCTATCTTTCTTCAATGCCATTATAACGTGGACCTCACTATAGACCCAGGAGTGCTCTCTTCCCCCCCACAACCATCAAGGACTCCCGCAATGTAGTATATCCAGTAAGATATTTACTAGTAGTTCTTTGAAGTCCAATTTTGTCAGGTTGGTATCATGTTGAGAAATTCTTCTAAACTAGTAGTTCTTTGAACAGTAGACCTCAAGCAGTATTTTCATCCACAAGTACCTGATTGAAACTATAGACCTTATGGATATACAGCAATAGACTGGCTTTTCCACACATCTGTGTAATCACTTGTAAGCTGATTTATGATAAATAAGTCTATAGTCTGATTTTTACTCTAATATTGGCGTATGAAGGAGGCTCCTTTTTCCTTTTATATTATCCTTGAAATGCAAAATTTCCAAAAACCTTGTTTATACGTTGACACGCAATTTAGAAAGGAACATTCCTGTCAAATTTAATGAAAGTCTATTACCGCGATTCGCCGTAAATGCGCAACATATAAACATATGAACATAAAAACATTTAAACATTAAACATTAAGAGAAATGCCAAACCGTCGACTTGAATCTTAGACCTCACTTCGCTCGGTCAATCACTCAGACTAGCAGTCAGTATCCTCCAAAATACTTACAATATTTCCTGTTTCAACTATTTCTGACAGTTTAAAGTGAACAAAGTCTCACTATAGCGAAGTTCACGTTACAATGGCAGTGGAGAAAGATAGCAGAGCAAGGTTGCCAAACCTCTGTCTTGTCAATGTCTTCTATAGACGGTAGCTGATACAGGTTTATTGATGTAATATTAACTGTTCATTCTCGTTAAAAAATGTTGATTTTGTATTCACGCCAGAGATTGTAACAGTGATTAACATGACCTTTTCACATACTTTAGCACAAGCTTTTTAGTTTTCAACCATTTTTCCACCAAATATGATTTTTTCTACAACTGCGCGTGAAGAAAGAACTTACATACTCAATTCTCCTCGTAAAACAGCTTATTTCTGAGGAGAATCTACTTTTTCGCTCGCTAACCATCTACGCATGCGCAGTAGATTTTCTTTACGTTCGCAAATCATTCGCGCTTGCGCAGAAGAGATTCCTTACGCTCGCTAATCAGCTGATGATAAGCAGCTCGCAAATCATTCGCGCATGCGCAGAAGAGTTACCTTACGCTCGCTAATCAGCTGATGATAAGCAGTTCGCCAAAAGACAAACCACTCTCGGTCAGATCTTAACCTAAAAAGTCGGTAGTTGTACCGATTCTACAGCCATGATGCAGACGAATCATTATAAAATCTGCCAGATATAAGTGATTTAACAGGTTTGTGCAATTGTAGAAAAGATTCTGTATGTAATTCGCGCGTAATGCTTCTTTATCGCTCTTGCAAAATTATCACGCTCCGCTTCGCGTCGCGTGATAACTGTTTTGCACGAACGATAAAGTCGCGCATTACGCTCTTAATACATCAATAGCTATTTTTCTGTGTTTTCGAGTAGTTTTTCATCAGAATAATCCATAATGCTTATGGTGTTATTTTTTGGTCAGTTCCCCTTAATTTTGTAATGAATTTTCATCTTCTTCTTCTCCTTCTTCTTTCAAGGATTAGGCGTACACACCTGTTCCGGCTTCAAAGGATGTAACTATTTACTCTACCACCTTTTCAGAGGTCTGCCAATATCCCTTCTACCGTAGGGTCTATATTTCATGACAGCCTTTGGTATCCTAGTATCTTGCATTCGTTCCACATGGTTTTTCCAGTTCAATCTGTTTATTTCAAGTTGTGCAGCTAATGATGATATCCCCAACTCATTTCTAATGTCATCATTGCGGAATCTGTCTAACTTTGTACAACCTTTCACACTTCGAAGAAAACGCATCTCTGCAGCTTCAACTCTGCTTAATGTTTTCTTCTTGCTAACCCAAGTTTCTGCTCCATACAATAATGTTGGTACCGCCATCACTTTATAAAATTCTAATTGTGTCTCCTTCCTTGTTCTGTTTTTCAACCGGCGTTTTATTGTACCACATATATGTAGAAACCTATTCAGTTTCAGATCCACATCATCAGCAAATCCATATGTGATCTCAACACCCAGGTACTTGAAATAGGACACTTGTTCGAGTAAAGCGTCATCCAGCATTATTTTGGTCCTGACAGGTGATGAATTTTCATAAGATGGAATATTTTGTTAATTAATTATGAATTCTACACTGTTGAAAGACGATCTAGCAACATAGCAAAACGAGAAAGAGATTGCGCCATCCGCTTTGTTGAAAGATAGACAAGGATAGCAATACCATTGCTAATCAAACCCTGCCATTATAACCTGGACCTCACTATAGCAGTCAGTATCCTCCAAAATATCACCAATACTTCCCCTTTCAACTTATGCTGACGGTTTTAAGTGAACCCAGTCACACTATAGTCTAGCAGCGAAGCACGTTTTGACAGTGCATTTTCATTTGGGGGTCTCCCTGACCCCTCTACTCTAGTCAGTTGAACGACATGCCTTCGAATATTGATCAGAAAAAGGGGGTACTTTCCCCTCGAGGACATTGCGGTGGGGGTGATGTACCCCTTGAGGGTTGGCCAAGAAAGCCTACTTTGTAGTAGGAAAAGTCTGAAACACCTGGATAAGAGGGTTGGCAGATTCTTCTCAATTTTGCAGTAGCATTTTCTATAATATAATAAAGGAAATAATGAGCTAATATGTACGGAATTGGAAATTCACGAATGACGCATCATCTCGTCTCAACTGATTAACTTAAAACTTTGCATTATGGTTATTCTTAATTTACCGAGTATGGTTATAGGCCTTAATTGATTGTCTCTTTTCTTTAGAGCTACTCTTGAATATAAATAAAAATATGAATCTATGTTTAATTGATGTATATTTGAAATAATATGTCTGATAACTACAACTTGTAATCAAAAATCTCCAATTTTTGCACAAAGATTTTAAAAATATCAATCTCCTGCATCTCGAAGCCAAAATTTCAATTTTCCTTCTAGATTTTCCTGAATTCATGTCTAAATTCTTTTCATGGGACATCAATACATATCATCACAGAATTCAGCATTACAGAAGTTTTCTCTGATACCATAATCTATAATATAATTATATAAAAGCGAAATGGCAATCACACACTGACTGACTGACTGACTCACTCACTCACTCGCAGAACTAAAAATGTACCGGACCAAAAACGTTCATATTGGTGGGTATGTTCAGTTGGCCCTTTAGAGGCGCACTAAGAAATCTTTGGCAATATTTTAACTCTAAGGGTTGTTTTTAAAGGTTTAAAGTTCGTCTTTTAGCATGTATATTCTTCTTCTCCCAATCTCTTAATTATAATTGAAATTTCCATATCATATATTACTATAGAACTATAATCGGGATAGATTACCTCTTCGAAAATTCTTAACTGGCAACTAAATTAATAATTTTGTCAGTTTGGCATTAAGTTGAGTTGACTTTGTTAGGTTGGCACCAATTGAAGATGTAAATGCATATATTGCGGAAAAATTGATTGAGCACTGCTACTTCGATCAGAGCTATTCCTGGGAATTTATATTACCAGCCATCAGGCTCGCTTCGCTCGCCATAACAGTTCAGCCAGACTGAATGAAAAATACTAAGAAATTGTCAAAAAATCACTGATCCATTGATAATTAGAAAGACCGGTTTCGGTTATTACACCATTGTCAATCTCTTATAAAGAGTTTATCAGAGATTGACAATGGTGTAATAACCGAAACCGGTCTTTCTAATTATCAATAAATCAGTTGTTTTTCGACAATTTCTTGGTCTTCTTCATCCAATATGAATAATTACCACAATATTAACTTCTTAACTACACAAAAAGTTTAGCCAGACGTTCAGTCTGGACCGTCGACTGGATTGTCCTAACATATGATAAAAATGCTCAAATGAAAAATGCAGGCGAGCGAAGCGAGCCTGCTTATCTTCATCTTGGACGATCCAGTCGGGAGTCCAGGGCTAGAGGAGCCCCCTGGCTAGACGGATATGGCGAGCGAAGCGAGCCTGACGGCTAGTAGAACTATAATCTAGAGAGAATACCTCTTCGAAACCGATGGCTAAAATAGGCATCTGAATTAATAACCAGTCCAATTTTGTCAGGTTGGCATTAAGTTGATGAAGGCTTCTTACCAAGATTTGAGCTCTTTCACCTTATCAGGCTAGCTCCAAGTAGAAGGACTTATCTATACTATAATCCAGGAAAGAACTGGCTTATACACGTACGAGATAGGAAAATTCTGTTTGACGCATCATCACGTCTGAACTACTGCACTGATAAACTTGAAATTGTGCATATAGATTCTCAATTAACCAAGGATGGTTTTAGGCCTACTTCAAACTCTTCAAGATTCCAATTGGTCAAGTTTTAAAATAAACCCTTGCGGAGCACGGGTTACCTGCTAGTAAAATATATACTCCACACACCTTATACCGTGAGATTTACTCAGACTCACTGTCATCATCCCTGACAGATAACATAAGATACTTACCACTTAATCAACCCTGACAGTTCAATGTGGAACTCACCATAGAACAATACTACATGAATGTGCGGGTCCAGGGTTCAAACCCAATGGCACTCCCGAACATAACAATAATAATTGTAGCGATCATTTGCAGCACAATTGGGACTGGACGGCAGTTTTTGAATTATTGTGGTAGTTTTGTGGTTTCCAGGGGTCTGTCTGTGCGGTGGTTGGTTGGGGGGTACAACCCCTCACCACCTTTTGCAATGTCATGCACTACACGAATGGGTTTGCGGGTTTGTGGGGGGGGGGTGAAAAGTTCCGAGGGATTGGAATTCCAGGGACAGTGAAGGTTTGTATCGATTCAACCTTACAAACAGCTGGTTGGCTATTCACTTTATACAGACAGTATTCCTTATGGATGACACCTATGCCTACCATTCAACTTGAACTGACAGTGGATATGATCGTAGAATAGTGGCCTCATATTTCAATAATAAGACATGGTATGAAACAGCAGTTATGATCAAAGAACGGAACTATCTATTCCCCACTCACATTTTCTATTCTCCATTATTCTTCTCTTTCCCCTTTTCCTTCTACATTCTCTCTCTTGCTAGAGAGTTAGTTACTGGGAAGGATATTTTTAATATTCTTTCCAAAGCTTTGGACATTGACATGTCCAAAGCTCCGCCAATTCATGTGGATGCATTACAATATTATCTTGTATAGTTATTCCAAATTGCTTATTTTTTGAATGAGGAGGATCAGGTGAACAAGAAGGAGGAGGAGGAGGAGAAAAAGGAGAAGATGAAAAAGAAGAGAAAGGGGAAGAAGATGGTAAAGGAAAAGAAGAAGAAAAAGAAGAAGAAGAGGTAGAAGAAGTAGAGTAGGTAGAAGAAGAAGAGTAAGGTAGAGAAGAAGTTGAAGAAGAACAAGAAAAAGTTGAAGAAGAAGAATAATGAGTTGAAAATAAAGAAGGAAGCGATAGGTTGTAGTAGATGTGATTAGCAAAGCGTACTGCACCCTAGAATTAATTATTCACTGAAAAGGAATCCTTTTCACTCCACTCCTCTCCTTATCTTCCTCCTCCTCCACCACTACCTCCTCCTCTTCTCCTTCTCCTCCTCCTCCTCCTTCTTCTCCACCTCCTCATTCTTATCCTCCTTGTTCTCCTCTTCTTCCCGGTCCTCTTCTCTTTTTTAATTCCCCACAACTAAGTTGAGGTCGCCTAATCTCTTACAGTAGTCTCTCCTCGACTAAAAACAGTATTACTGCTCTGCTGGTGTGTTGTGGCTAAAAGGAGTACAGCATTATCGCCGCACTACTTTTATCTGCTCTGAATCGGAGCCAATTCCAGTTGTTCTCCAGGCCACAATCACGTCCTTTCCGATCGTAAACAGACAAAACTAAAACCTCCAACGCTGCTGATAGCTGAATTAATTCAAGATAATGACTCCAGTCTGCTAGATTAGATCCTCTGTAATCTACAAAGTACATTTCCACAGTGCTGAATGATTCAGTTAACTATTATAGTTATGTTCTGTGATCGTTCTTCAATAGTGAGGTCCACGTTATAATGGCAGTGTTTGATTAGCAATGGTATTGATATCCTTGTCTATCATTCAACAAAGTGGATAGCGCTATTTCTCACTCGCTTTGCTCTGTTGCCAGATCGTCTTTTAACAATGTAGAATAAATAATTAATTAACAAAATATTTTATTTCAATCATGAAACTTGATTATGAAAAAATTTCTTGCTGAATAAAAAATAATTGACTAGCCGTCAGGCTCGCTTATCAATATCCGTCTAGCCAGGGGGCTCCGCTCCCTGGATCCCCGACTGGATCGTCCAACAATGGGATCAGCAGGCTCGCTTCGCTCGCCTGCATTTTTCATTTGGCCATTTTTATCATATGTTAGGACAATCCAGTCGGGGGTCCAGACTAAACGGATATGGCGAGCGAAGCGAGCCTAACGGATAGTAATATAATATTCCAGAATTGAAGTAATAAATCAATCAATCAATCAATCATCCTCAATCTTTCTTCCACTTTAATATTTCCATTTAAGTGCATTAAAGAAATTGGAGATCATTGAAAGCAAACAAAAATTGGTGTAAGGGTTTGTGCATGATTAGAGACTAAAGGTATGCTGGTAGAGGAAGATAAAGATTGGAGATAGCAGGGGTTGGAGAGAGAGAGAGAGGGAGAGAGAAAGAGAGTGAGAGAGAGAATGTAGGAGTGGAGAGAAAAATAAGTAGAAGAAAGAAGAGGAGGCTATATCCAAATCCTCGTTAGTAAGGAGATGAAGAAGAAGTAAAAGAAGAAGATGAAGGTGTAGTAGGAGAAGAAGTGGAAGAAGATGGTAGAGGAGAAGAATGAGGAGGGTCAGGTGAAGATGAAGGAGGAGGAGGAGGAGTAGAAAAAGGAGAAGATGATAAAGAAGAGAAAGGGGAAGAATATGGTAAAGAAGAAGAAGAAGAAGAAGAATAAGAAGAAGAAGAGGTAGAAGAAGTAGAAGAGGTAGAAGAAGTAGAAGAAGAAGAAGAAGAAGAAGAAGAAGAGAAGAAGAAGAAGAAGAAGAAGAAGAAGAAGAAGAAGAAGAAGTAGAAGTAGAAGAAGAAGAAGAAGAAGAAGAAGAAGAAGAAGAAGGAGAAGGAGAAGAAGGTGGATAAGAAGAATGAGGAGGAGAAGAAGGAGAAGGAGAAAAAGGAGAAGAATGAGTTGAAAATAAAGTAGGAAGCGATAGGTTGTAGTAGATGTGATTAGCAAAGCGTACTGCACCCTAGAATTAATTATTCACTGAAAAGGAATCCTTTTCACTCCACTCCTCTTCCTCCTCATCCTCCACCTCCACCTCCTCCTATTCTCCTTCTCCTCCTCCACCTCCTCCTTCTTCACCACCTCCTCACTCTTATCCTCCTTGTTCTCCTCTTCTTCCCGGACCTCTTCTCTTTTTTAATTCCCCACAACTAAGTTGAGGTCGCCTAATCTCTTACAGTAGTCTCTCCTCGACTAAAAACAGTATTACTGCTCTGCTGGTGTGTTGTGGCTAGAAGGAGTACAGCATTATCGCCGCACTACTTTTATCTGCTCTGAATCGGAGCCAATTTCAGTTGTTCTCCAGGCCACAATCACGTCCTTTCCAATCGTAAACAGACAAAACTAAAACCTCCAACGCTGCTGATAGCTGAATTAATTCAAGATAATGACTCCAGTCTGCTAGATTAGATCCTTTGTAATCTACAAAGTACATTTCCACAGTGCTGAATGATTCAGTTAACTCTTATAGTTATGTTATGTGATCGTTCTCCAATAGTGAGGTCCACGTTATAATGGCAGAGTTCGATTAGCAATGGTATTGATATCCTTGTCTAACATTCAACAAAGTGGATAGCGCTATTTCTCACTCGCTTTGCTCTGTTGCCAGATCGTCTTCTAACAATGTGGAATAAATAATTAATTAACAAAATATTTTATTTCAATCATGAAACTTGATTATGAAAAAATTTCTTGCTCAAATAAAAAATAATTGACTAGCCGTCAGGCTCGCTTATCAATATCCGTCTAGCCAGGGGGCTCCGCCCCCTGGACACCCGACTGGATCGTCCAAGAATGGGATGAGCAGGCTCGCTTCGCTCGCCTGAATTTTCCATTTGGGCATTTTTATCATATTATGTTAGGACAATCCAGTTGGGGGTCCAGACTAAACGGATATGGCGAGCGAAGCGAGCCTGACGGCTAGTAATATAATATTCCCAGGATTGAAGTAGCAGTGCCCAATAAATTTTTCCGCGATAAATGCATTTAAATCTTCAACTTGGTGCCAACTTAACAAAGTCAACTCAACCTGCCAACCTGACAAAATTATTAATTTAGTTGCCAGTTAACAACTGTTTCGAAGAGGTACTCTATCTAGATTATAGTTCTATAGTAACATATGATATGGAAATTTTAATTATAATTGAGTGATTGGGAGAAGAAGAATATACATGCTAAAAGACGAACTTTAAACCCTTAAAAACAACCCTTAGAGTTAAAATATTGCCAAAAGATTTCTTAGTGCGCCTCTAAAGGGCCAACTGAACATACCTACGAAATTTGAACGTTTTTGGTCCGGTAGATTTTCAGTTATGCGAGTGAGTGAGTCAGTCAGTCAGTCAGTGAGTGAGTGAGTGCTATTTCGCTTTTATATATATACATATATATAGATAATAATTTAAAACGAGAATGAATATTACATCAATTAACCTACCGTCAAGAAGGCATTGACAAGATAGAGGATCGGCAATGTTGATCTCCTATCTTTCTCCACTGCTATTATAACGAGAACCTCACTATGGATTAGATCCTTTTGCTATCTCCAAAGTATATTTCCACTGTTCTGAATGATACAGTTAACTATTATAGTTATGTTTTGTTAACCTTCTAGATTGCTCTGTAGAGATGAGTTCTTGTCGAAGTTCATTTGAAGATTTCTTGTAGTATTCCCTCAGTATTCCTCAACAATCACCCTTAGTTTGTATTTACAAGGGATTAGTATTTCACTTTTTGTGTAGTTGAGAAGTTGATATTGTGGTAATTATTAATATTGAATGAAAAAGACTAAGAAATTGTCAAAAAAACTACTGATTTATTGATAATTAGAAAGACCGGTCTCGGTTATTACACCATTGCCAATCTCTGATAAATGAACGAAACCGGTCTTTCTAATCATCAATAAATCAGTGGTTTCTTGACAATTTCTTAGTCTTTTTCATTCGATAGGATTAGTATTTCCTTAGTCTTCAATTGAAGATCATACTCTTAACATGACGATATTGAGTATACAAAGGAATTGGATTATCCGAAATAATCAGAACTGTCATCAATGAATGCACGATATATCAGTGGAATATTCAAGATGGTTGTAGAATGTGAATCAATATTACCATAAAAAAGATAATCATGCTATACTAGCAGGAAACCCGCAAGGGTTAGGGCCCACTCAAAAACTTGACAAACTGAAAACTTGGCCGAGTGAAATCTTGAAGAACTTGAAATAGGCCTGTAACCAACCTCTGTCAATTAATTATGGGTCGGTTTCCGAGCTCGGGATTTAGCTAAGTCCTAGACTTTTAACAGCTGGAGTCAGAAAATTGTTTTTCCAAAACGGGGCGTAGTCGCAGTCATTGTCATAGTCACGTTTGAATTAAATTTCAAAAAAAACTAGAAAATTGAACACAAAATAAAATGAAGAGAAAATAGTGTAAAGTTTCAGCTATTTTGAATCATTTAGGAATGCCTAATTTTGTCAAGGAAAAACGTTTCCAATTATAGAAATGAGAAAATAACAACTACGACCACTATTATAAAAGCTAGGACTACGCCCCCTTTTGGAAAGCCAATTCTCTGACTCCAGCTGTTTAAAGTCTAGACTTGGCTAAATCCAAACCTACTATTACTTCAGGCCCCACAACTAATAAATGACGTCATAACATGTATTGATTCTCCCTAGATCATAGTAGTTTATACTAGCTTATCAATGTAAACTTTTGTTACTGTATCGATTTTTTATTGGATGGAATACTATCTAAATTTCAGATTAAAGACATTTGTATTTTATTGAAAAGAAAAATTATTCAAATAAAAACACTTTATTCCACAAATGCAATAATTTATCCATACTTTCAGCTTGATAGACATAGGCTACTCGATTCAGTGATAGAGCTATTGATAAATTCATCTCAACCAAAAAATACTGGATCACAATAAATCTGTGGTACAAAACCCACCAAGAGAATGTTTTCAGTTAGGTAACACCTTTAATATTAGGATGTTATGGACAGTTCCAACACTTTTCATTTACTTTTTATTCATTAGTTCAAACGTTCTTCACACACTTTATTTACACTGTTCTGAATGATACAGTTAACTATTATAGTTATGTTTTGTTAACCTTCTAGATTGCTCTGTAGAGATGAGTTCTTGTCGAAGTTCATTTGAAGATTTCTTGTAGTATTCCCTCAGTATTCCTCAACAATCACCCTTAGTTTGTATTACAAGGGATTAGTATTTCACTTTTTGTGTAGTTGAGAAGTTGATATTGTGTAATTATTAATATTGAATGAAAAAGACTAAGAAATTGTCAAAAACTACTGATTTATTGATAATTAGAAAGACCGGTTTCGGTTATTACACCATTGCCAATCTCTGATAAATGAACGAAACCGGTCTTTCTAATCATCAATAAATCAGTGGTTTCTTGACAATTTCTTAGTCTTTTTCATTCGATAGGATTAGTATTTCCTTAGTCTTCAATTGAAGATCATACTCTTAACATGACGATATTGAGTATACAAAGGAATTGGATTATCCGAAATAATCAGAACTGTCATCAATGAATGCACGATATATCAGTGGAATATTCAAGATGGTTGTAGAATGTAAATCAATATTACCATAAAAAAGATAATCATGCTATACTAGCAGGAAACCCCCAAGGGTTAGGGCCCACTCAAAAACTTGACAAACTGAAAACTTGGCCGAGTGAAATCTTGAAGAACTTGAAATAGGCCTGTAACCAACCTCTGTCAATTAATTATGGGTCGGTTTCCGAGCTCGGGATTTAGCTAAGTCCTAGACTTTTAACAGCTGGAGTCAGAAAATTGTTTTTCCAAAACGGAGCGTAGTCGCAGTCATTGTCATAGTCACGTTTGAATTAAATTTCAAAAAACTAGAAAATTGAACACAAAATAAAATGAAGAGAAAATAGTGTAAAGTTTCAGCTATTTTGAATCATTTAGGAATGCCTAATTTCGTCAAGGAAAAACGTTCCCAATTATAGAAATGAGAAAATAACAACTACGACTACTATTATAAAAGCTAGGACTACGCCCCGTTTTGGAAGCCAATTCTCTGACTCCAGCTGTTCAAAGTCTAGGACTTAGCTAAATCCCGAGCTCGGAAACCGGCCCCTGAGAATCTATAATTATGCAAAATTTCAAGTGAATCAGTTCAGTAGTTCAGACGTGATGATGCATCAAACATAATTTTCCCATCCCGTACGTATATAAACCAGTTCTTTCCTTTTTTATAGTATAGATTCCATGAAAGCTTATAAAGCTATATTAATTTAAAATATTCTGTTGCTATAGAATATATCAAATTGAGTTTTTCAAAAAAATATTTTAATGATTTTATCCCGCTGTTTTTACTTTCCTTGCCCTATTACCATAGGTAAGGAAAGTATTGCTTTCCCAAAAAAATTACGGTACCTTTATTTCAAGTTTTCTATACGTTTCAAGGTCCCCTCAGTCCAAAAACATGATTTTTGGGTGTTGGTCTGTGTGTGTGTGTATATATCTATGAACACGATAACTCCATTCCTAATTAACCGATTGTCTTGAAATTTTAAAATTAAGGTCCTTATACCATGAGGATCCGACAGTAAGAAATTCAATACAATTCAATTCAAAATGGCGGAATATATGGCGGATGATTACTAAAAAACCATGTTTTTCACGTTTTTCTCGAAAACGGCTCCAACGATTTTCTTCAAATTCATACCATGGATAGCTATTTATAAGCTCTATCAACTGACGTGAGTCTTATTTCTGGTAAAATCTCAGGAGCTCCGTAATATTCTTGAGAAAAATGGCGACAAAGAAACCATGGTTTTCTCGAAAACGGCTTAAACGATTTTCTTCAAATTGATACCATAGATATCATAAGCCCTATCAACTGACTTGAGTCTCATTTCTGGGAAAATTGCAGAAGCTCCGTAATATTCTTGAAAAAAATGGCAGATAATATTACTAAAAAACCATGCTTCTCACGATTTTCTCAAAATGACTTGACCACTGTTTTTGAATATTGTATCTTCTTTTTGTTTCAGGTGAGTTGCATTCAAAAATAAGTTCAAGGTTTCCATCTAGATGACGAAGATCTACTACTCTGGTATGATATATTTTCAGTTTTTCAAAATAATCTGATTTCCCAGTTTGTTCATCTATTCTACATTTTTTTATGATGTATTCTAGTATTCTCCATTCATTCACATAGAGCTACATGATAATTCCATTATATAAGATCACTGATACCGTAGAGAAAAGATTGCATAAGAATATATCCCATGGTAAAGGATGTTTATGTTTCAGTTTTCAATGTTAACTCAAGTCGATAGTTTAGTAATTCTTTTTGGTGGAGCTATGTGACGCTGGTAGTCTCTCATACTGTGCCGTTCGTACACTCTTAACCTAACAAAAGCGTAATAATAGACAGTAGTCGGCGGTGAGCACTTTTTCATATCAGGATATTTTACGCTGTCTGAATTTGACGTCATCGTTCAACGAATACTATCTATCGAGATGCATCAATTATCGATGTAGGCTATCGATTCGTTCAATTTCATTATTAAAATCAACCTCAGACCAGTTATATAATAGACACGGCACATTATAATTATATTCATACTGAAAGTCGATGAAGCCAACATCTACTGCCATATCACCATATCGTGACGTCAGCATCGGATAGAAAACTTTTCTGCAGATTTTGTTTACATTGTTTTATATTTCTATTTCAGTGGGAGTTGACCATTTTCATAAATAATAATTTACTTCCATCTGAAATAGATGCAATCATCTAAGGAAAACAATGTGAACAAACTCTGCAGAAAAGTGTTCTATCCGATGCTGACGTCACGATATGGTGATATGGCAGTAGATGTTGGCTTCAGAGGCTAGACTTCCCAGCGTGTCTATTCTATAACTGGTCTAAGAAATCAACAATAAATACAACCGCGTGGCAAACTTATGTTTCTGTATGTAGGCAGCTGTCTATAACCGCGTTTATAATTCTTTCCACCAATACTTTACAAGAATTTGACGACAAATTAAGGGCACACGAAGTGAAAACAACATGCAAATATGATCAGCCTATTTTGAAAAGTGAATTATGAAATAAAAGTTATTATAGAAGTACAGGGCTACTTGTAATATAAATATAAAGAAAATAAAAATCTCAGTACCCTTTTTTTGTAATATTTTATCACAAATATATTATAGAAGTCTTGGTATTGTTGTAATCAATTGCTCAGATTCATGTGATTGCATTTGACCATTTTCAGTCCTGATTTATGACTCCAGAACCTTCAAAGACAAAATCTAAGAAACTATTTGGCAAAGTTAACCTCAAAATTCACATC
This sequence comes from Nilaparvata lugens, assembly GCF_014356525.2. NCBI lineage: Eukaryota > Metazoa > Arthropoda > Insecta > Hemiptera > Delphacidae > Nilaparvata > Nilaparvata lugens. Next base: position 7,223,547 of record NC_052508.1, read on the forward strand.
TCTGCCTCTGCTCCAAGTTAGTAACTGTCGAGTGTCGACCACATCTCGATCTCGATGCCTTTCATAGATTGGTAGTTGAACGATGACGTCAAATCCAGGCGTAGCGTAAACTGTCCTGATATGAAAATGTGCTCACCGTAGTCGGCTTGGTTTGACGAAAAGTCGGCTTCAACTTTTAGGACACTAGTGATCTATACCATGGTATATCTTCTTATGCTATATTCTATCCATGCTAATACCGTCTTTGTTTTATTGTATGAGACGACCAGTATCCATCCTATTTTCATAAATCAATGTCCAAATATGGTATGTTTTTTAATTAATATAATGCAATTTTTCCAACTGAGGTCGATTTTTTGACAAGCATGTGCGAAACAAAGTGAAGAAAAGTGTTAGCAAAGTGAGAAACAATGTTTCTGATGAGACCTGGAGTTTTAGGTGTCTTCCAGACCACCTTGGATCTTGAATATAACTGTAGTATGCTTCAATTGGTTTTCAAATAGTTACATTTCTCTAAAATCTTCCAAGTTGTCTTATTGGTGATATTTGAAACAAAGACAACATAACTAACTTCGCTACATCAAATAAGAGAGAGAGAGAATGAGTGAGTAGGGTTGTGTTGTTCGTTTGTTCGTATCAAGCATATCAACTTGGGGATTGCATACCGACAAAACGGGAATGATTTAGATCTCCAAATTGTGCACATGAGTTCTAAAAATATCAATCTCGTGCATCTCGAAGCCCAAATTTCAATCTCCTTCTAGATTTTCAGGACTGATGTTCAAAGTTCATGGGAAATGAAATTTCATACGGCATACATTGATATTCTATCATCTGTTCTTTTTAAATCTTCGGTTGGAATCAATTTACAATTTTCCTTTACACAATATTTGCAACTTACTTTCACATTTATGATTTTCTCCTTCCATGATTATTGATTCTATCTTCAGCATACATATTTTTATACATGATGATAATTAGAACATATCCTTTTTCGCTCTTTCTATTGTATAATAAAGGAAGGAATTGGCTTACGGGATAGAAAATTTAACGAATGACGCATCATCACGTCTGAAGTAATTGACTGACTAACTTAGAATTTTACATATAGATACCTTATTCACCGAGGAGGTTCTAGACTTCTTTTAGATTATTTAGTAGGTCGAGTTTTCAGTTTGCCAAGTTTCCAATCAGAGCCTCGCGGAGCACGGGTTACGTTCGAGTTTGAAGTATCTACAAAAGTATCTTCAAAGAAGAAAAATAATTATAATAATTATAGTTCCTCCATGGGTTGAACTGAACAGATACTTCATTTTCATTGATTTCTCACTCTCTTTATCCAACTCTCCCTGTTTATTTTGATTTTCCCTTTCTTTCTAAGGAGCTACTCGTTTTTTGTTTTCGCAACCACTTCATTACCATTGTCCTTTTTTCCCTTCTCTCTTTCACCGCCGTCAAACAACTCTACCACTTTTTGGTCTTCTACTCCTCCTCCTCCTCCTCCCCTAATCCTTCATCTCCTCATCCTCCTCCTCCTCCTCCTCCTCCTCATCCTTCTCATCCTGTCACTTTGGCCCTCTTCATATTCCACTAAAAAACTCTATCACCCTTTTTTGTTTTTCTCCCCTCCTCACCCGTTGGTCGAACTCTCCTTCCTCCTTCTCCTCCTCCTTTATCCCCTTCACGATCACCTCCTCATATTCTTCCTTCCTCTATTCCCCTATAACATCCTCCTCTTACCTGAACCTCCTCCTCGTCCTTTCACTCAACATCTTTATTACTTTTTCATCTTTTCCTCCTCTTCATCCTCTTCTTCTTCATCATCCTCTAATTTATCTCACTTCTTGTCCACCTTCTTATTCACCTCCTCTTCATTCTCCTCCTCATGCTCCTTGTTCTTCGAGTCTCTCCCTTCATGTCCTAGTCGTCTCTCCCTTCTCCTCCTTCTCCTTCTTCATCTTTTTCTCCATCTTCTTCTTCTTTTTTTTCTTCTTCTTCTTCTTCCTCTTCTCCTCCTCCTTCTTAATCCCCTCCTCCTTCTCCACCTTTTCTTCATCCTCGTTCTTCTTCTCCAATCTCCATCATCCTTCTCTCACTTGGACCCTCTTTTTCTTCTTCCACTTCAACTTCTCTATTACACTTTTTCTCCTCCTCCACCATCTCCATCACCACCCTCTTCTCCTCCTCCTCTTCCTCCTCCTCCTCCTCCTCCTCCTTCTCCTCCTCCTCCTCCTCCTCCTCCTCTTTAATCTCTCATAGAATGCATTCTTTTTATAGGGCTGTCACTCTGGGCTGTTATTTATCTTGTCGCCGGATTATAGGGTCGAGTGTAGTGCATTGCATAAGCCTCACAACGCTAATCCTCTACACTCGGACACTTTTTCTCCTCCCCTTCTTCACTCTCTTCTTCGCTCCTCCTTCTTCTTTCTCTTCTCCTTCTATCCTCATCCTCATTCACTTCTCATACTTCTCTTCTTTTTTCTCTTAGCCACTCATTCATCTTCTATTCTTTCGGTTCTAGTAGAAATGTCATCTATTTATTTATCTTTTCAATCAATCGATATCCATAATTATAAATAGGAACATAGAACAATCTATGTTTACCTTAAGATAATGGAAAGTTACCATGTATGGTATACTAGTAGTTCTGTGAACAGTAGACCTCACGCAGTATGGACAGACCTCACCTCATGGAAATACAGCAATAGACTGGCTTCTCCACACATCTGTGTAATCACTTGTCAGCTGATTTATGATGAATAATTGTATATTCTGATTTTTACTCTAATATTGGCTTATGGAGGAGGCTCATTTTTCCTTTAATATTATCCTTGAAATGCAAAATTTCCAAAAACCTTGTATATACATCGACGCGCAATTAAAAAAGGAACATACCTGTCAAATTTCATGAAAATCTATTACCGCGTTTCGCCGTAAATGCGCAACATATAAACATATAAACATTTAAACTTTAAGGGCCGTTTGCACAGTGACAGATTAAACTAAATTCCATTTTAAACTAGATTAAATCCGTATCAAGTCTAGTTTGTTATAATGTGTTTCATTTTGAGTTTAAACCACCAGCTGATTAAATCGACTTCAAGCTTTGACTGTGCAAACGGCCCTAAGAGAAATGCCAAACCGTCGACTTGAATCTTAGACCTCACTACGCTCGGTGAATTATAGATATTTTATCTTATTTAATATAAGATAGCAACAGTTATCCTCCGAAAGTCTAAAATAATAATAATAATATTAGTGTAGCTTTTGTTGGTGGGGAGTCCCCGACGGAAGTTCCATATCACCTGAATATATCATTCAAGCTGTCAATGGAAAGTCTGTGAAAATACTTGATACAACATTTTCTCCAAATTCAATCATCCTCAATCAATATATCCTTCTGAATATATCAAAATATTTGATAATACAACATATATAAGATTTGTCAAGTCAAAAGTATAATAATTATGGTGATTGGAGTATTGCTGTAAAAATCAACTTTTTGAATTTCCAATCGTTCACAAATTCATACTCCATAGATCAAATTAATAAAAACAATATGAAAAATTGTATCACCCTTTATTATTAAAAACTATAAAATATTTCAACAACTAGTTCCGACCATAACTTAGGTAATTTTCAAGTTGAAATGTCAATTTCAATGTCAAATAAAAACAATATGGGAACTTCATTATTGAAAACTTTAATATATTTCAACGACTAATTCCGACCATAACTTAGGTAATTTTCAAATTGACATTTCAACTTGAGTTTTCAATAATGAAGGGTGATACAAGTTTCTATATTGTTTTTATTTGACAATAAAATTGACATTTCAACTTGAGTTTTCAAAAATGAAGGGTGATACAAGTTTCTATATTGTTTTTATTTGACAATGAAATTGACATTTCAACTTGAAAATGACCTAAGTTATGGTTAAGGTCGGAACTAGTCGTTGAAATATTTTAAAGTTTTCAATAATAAGGGTACTACAAGTTTTTATAATTTTTTTTTCGATTATTTGTGCAAAAGTAGCCAATATAAGTAAAGTGTTTTTCCTATAAATCAATTTTATTTCATTCTATTATTTATAGAATAAGTAAATCATGAAAATGTTAGGGAGAGAAAAAATAAGATAACCTAGCTTGAGCTATTTCTCTCCCACAGTCAGATAGGGTTACACATCATACTCCGAAATAGGTTAAGCTCTCCACTCCACGAAATTTTCATTCCCCAAATATTTTTACAAAGTAGATTTTCAAATTTAGATGCTTCAAATTGATACCAATCCAATTCCGATTGATTTTCCTCCCTTCTCCACCTCATACCTGTTTTAATCCCTCCATCTTCTTCCATCCAATTCTCCGTCCTCTCCGTTAACCTCTTCCTGATGTCACCGACACGACTGCTCTCCGCTACGGTCACCCATACAAAATTCATCGCCCGGCGACGTTACTTAAGCTTGTGCGTCGTAAACTGTGTTACAGCAGTTGATTCATTATTAACAGTCTAGTGACGCTATTACCTTTAGTGAAGGTTGGTGGTGGGTAGGAGGGGTTATTGAGAGAAGGGGTGGAGGTAGAGGAGAAGGGGAATTTCAGGGTACACACTAATCCATAAAGGTTTATGGCAGTCGGCAATAGGCGCCCAATGACAGATCTACGATTTCAAATCCATTAGTTTAATGTTGCTTTCTGTTCTACCTTCTGCTGTTTATATTTGTTTAGCTCCAGAAATGCTGAGCCGTTAAAATTTGATTACAACAATAAGAGAATTATTGATCCTGGGTGATTAGGAAATTAGTCTGAGTATTGAGAATTTCATTCTGTTATTTGTATCATTGAAGACTGTTTTTCGGCAGTTACTTGAGATGAAATATTCATATTGAGCTCTCAGAGTGATGTAGTTAATCAATTTGAGATAATATAAATAAATAATATTCGTATCAAGGTTTCATAGTAAGGTCATCGATCAATAAATTTTTTGAGAGGTGAATATTAGAAGTGATTCAACAGTACGGGTATTGTCGAAGATGAAGGATCGAACTTCATTGAGTTGAACTAAATAAAGTTTTATATCTATTCTACTGGGATGTAACATAGCACACATTTGAGTAGTGATATTTATGATATTTTATGATATTTTGGTCTGTTCATTAGGATTTTTTGTAATTATTGGAATATAATATATATTGTGATATTATCCCAATCACTATGGATGAGTCTTCACATGATATTATATCACCGAAATCTTACTGTATCTAGAAGCTAGCATTTTATTTCACAACTTCTGACAACTGATAGAACAACATTATTTTATTATTTCTACTATGAAGCACTATATAATCATAGCATATATTATGAAATATATAATTTATTATTACATTGGAGGAAGAACTAGGCTGAGCCTGTACTATTTCTCTCCAAAAATGTTCATAGAATGTTAATGTTGTCCAAAAGCTAAGGTTATGTAATCACACACTGCTTCGTCACTTGATTTTTGGTCCAGGAATAATTATTATTTGAAGATTTTGAATTTTGAAGGTTGACGTAATACTTATTCCATCCAAATGTGCGTACTGACTTATGCGCCACGTACACACGCATTTGATGAAGAAGAGGGAGACCTAAGATAGAGTCAAAAGAAAACCTAGTTACCATCAGAACACCGAGATAAGTCACCTCTAACCCAACTTTTTGAGCGGGAATTAAGTGAGCTAAGTGCAAGCCAGAGTGATCTTCTGCTGAAGAAATTCCCTCTCCTTTCATCATCCATTCCTTTTGTGTTTGTCATTCCGTTTGCTACCCTCCATTTCCCTTCCATCACGACACTCTACTCTCTCCTGAATATTTCACTGGCGGTCTCTCTGTTTCCATGTCTGTTTGTCGTGGATTCTCTTTAATCGTATGTTCTTTTGTTTTCATCATATCACTCGATTTTTGTTGATCCGGGTTATGAAGAAATTATGATGAGCTTCAGTGTAGTTTTTGATGAACGGATTTGTATTTTTTGTCACATTATTTTTACCTGTTCACCTAATATAAGTGAATCATGACAAGAGAATAAGTAATCCTATACTAGCAGGTGACCCGTGCTGCACAAGGGTCTAATTGAAACTTGACAAACTGAAAACTTGACTTAATGAAATCTAGAAGACTTGTAAATAGGTTAATATGCCATCCTCGGTTAGTTTGTATCTTTATTATGCAAAGTTTCAAATTAATCAGCCCAGTTGTATAATAGAAGTTTCCTCTGACATAACCCCATACCTTTGAATGACGAAGATACTTTCAATTTGAATAAAAGTGACATAACCGACAATTGGATGAGCTACTCAATTAAGAGGAATAGGAAGTACTAAAGTATTTCACTAAAATTGTAGTGTTTTTGATGTGATAAATGAATAAATAAATTCCTTAGTCTGAATATCACCCACAACAGAGCTGATCGAAACGTCATCACTGCTAAAAAGTAAGTTTTTCCAATACAGAGGTGGTTTTCTTCATTTTTCTCAAATGATTTTACATGTTCAATAAATACACTCATTTTTTCAATACGTTGCAATCTATAGTGAGGTCAACGTCATAAAGGCAGTGTTTGATTAGCAATGGTATTGCTATCCTCGTCTATCATTCAACAAAGCGGATAGCGCTATCACTTGCTCGCTTTAATCTGTTGCCACATCGTCTTTTAACAATGTAGAATTATCAAAATATTTCATCTCAATTATGAAAATTCATTATGAAATTATTGAAAAATATAATTTCTTCTTAATAAAATATAATATTGATTTTTTCAAAGTGGCAGAACCGTTAATATCACATCAATAAACAATCAGTTACCGTCCATAGAAGGCATTGACAAGACAGAGGATTGGCAACGTTGTTCTCCAATCTTTCTCCACTGCTATTATAACGTGGACCTCACTATAGTCTAGGAAGATGAGCAGTTTTCTCCAACGTAATAGAGGTGAACGCATCAATTCGCTAACAAAATGCTATGAAATCGGACAACATTCAAGAATATTTCAGAAGGAGATTCTAAAGAGATTATCTTGAAAGTTACATTCCAGAATCCTATCTAATAAATTTCCGTACTGAATCCATTGTAACAGACATAAGAAAGGCGGTATCTTATTACCATCAACAAACTACATTAGCTTAGAACAGAAAATAATCGAAATGGAGCCTTAGAACTGAGAATAATCAAAATCGAGCCTATGATAAAACCGAATGAGAGACTTTGGCCTAATCTCGATAGAATTAGCTAATTGCTGTTGGATAAACAAAATACATTTCCAGAGTAACGAGCTACAATAAAATTTAAGGAACGAAATCTCCTTGGGCTGAGATTTTGTCTTTCTTATTACAGAATTTGTTTCTCTCCTCCTTTCCTTCCACATTATTATATTCTTTTAGTTTTTCCATTCCCTTCTTAGAAGCATTTTTCCTTTCTCACCTTCTCATCTCTCCTGTGACACAATTTTCTTTTTCCCATTCATGTTATTCTCCCACCTCTCATTCTCCTTCTTCTTCACTTCCTCTCTCTTTCTCTCTTACTCATTTCTACTGTGACACAATTTTCTTTATCCTATCCATGTTCTTCTCCCAACTTCTATTCTCCTTTCTATCTCTTTCTCTCCCTCCACATCTCTTCTGTGTATCTTTTATATTTTTCCTCTTCTTGGTCTTGTTCATGTTCCTCTACCACCTACTATACTTCTTCTCTCTCTTTGTTTGTCTCCTCCTCATATTCTTCGTTTGTAATTCATATTTTCTGTTCTCCTCTTCTTCTTCTATCTCTCATTCTAGTCCTTCTTCATTCTCTCCTCTCTTTCTCACCTCCTCATCTCTTCTGGTACCATTCACATTTGTCCATTTCTTGTTGTTTTTCTTCTCCTACCTCTTATTACTCTCCTTGTTCTTTTTCTTGTTATTCATCATCATCATCATCATCAACATCATCACCATCATCTTCTTCTTCTTCTTCTTCTTCTTCTTCTTCTTCTTCTTCTACAACTTTTACTTTTCTTTTTCATCATCATTATCTTCTCCTTCTTCTTCTTCTTCTTTTTCTTCTTTTTCCCCCTCTTCTACTTCACTCACCCTCTCTCTCTCACTCTTTCTCTCTATCTCTCTCTCTCTCTTCTCCTTTTCTTTTTTTTATCCTCCTTGAGTATCTTTAATATTTCTCCTCTTCATGATTTCCATTCATGTTCTTCCTGTTTTTGTTCTTTTTCTACCTCTTACTCCTTCCCCTCCTCATTCTTGTCTTCCTTCTTCCTCTTTTCTTCCTTTTCCTTCTTCCTTTTCTCCACTTTCTCCTTCTTCTTCTTCTTCTTCTTCTACTTATTTTCTCATTCTGATATTTCTTCTTCTTCTCCTTTTCCATTTTTCTCCTTCTTCCCCCTCATTTTCTCCTTCTTTCTCTCCTCCTTCTCCTTGATCATCATCATCATCATCTTCTTGTTCTTCTCCTACCTCTTCTTCATCATCCTCATCCTGCTTCATCCACTCCTTATCCCCCTTCTTTTTCTCATTCTTCTTCCTCTCATCTTCTCTCCACCAATCAACAAGATTTCCTCCACCAATCAACAAGATTTCCTCCACCAATCTCTATTTCCCCTCCTCGTCACAATACACTCTATCTTCTGTTCCCTGTTCTATCTTTCGTTGAAATAACATTACTTTTAATCCCTTGGATCTTGCAGCAGTTCTCTTGCAAGAAGTAAGGCTTATGGCTTATAGCTTAGAGCCTCTTCTGCGAACAAACTTTCCGAAAATTTCTTCAATTAATCTGATCGCGAGGGTTTTTGGTAGATATCCTCTTCCCCGCTTTTCTCCAATAATTTTTGTTTTTGGCAATCCAAAAGATATCGGGGGCTTTCCTGTGATAGGGCTCTTCGAGATTAGTTTTGCGTTGAGATAAGGTTTATATGCAGTTGGTTTTAATTGTTTTGGATTGATTATTGTGAAAGAAACAAATTAATCCATTATTAAAAATTTAATAAATTGAAACCTTCATAATATTGTCAAATTTAATGTGATGCATGGATAGTCCAGTCACTATATACATTGGTGCATGCAATTTATATAGTAGTTCTGATTTTTTAATATATATTATTTGGGTACATAAGAGAAGTCCAGAAACAATCTCTTCATGCAAAATTCCCTTGTGCTAGATACAGGGTGGCCCAAAAACCTCGTATTTTCGGCTCATTTTCCAGTTTTCAGCTATTTCTGCCAAATCTCGTAATCGGACAGAAAAATTTGCTCTCGCCTTTTTTCTGGATTATGAAATTCTAAATGAAATGAGAGCATTCAGAACTCTCTATCTCCAATGAGTACTGAGTTATAAGTTTTCAAAAATGAGTGAAATTTGAAGAAAAAATCAATTTTGATAAATTTTAGATTTTGATGAACAATATCTTCCGATTCTAACCATTCAGATGTGTAATTCAAAATCCCTCTGGGTGTACTTTTGTGCTCTACAATCTGAGATCAGGTAGAGCGCTCTATCTCATACAGATTTCCAGGTACACCTGACAACAATGCTCCTTGAATTGTGAAAAACACCAAATTTTGAGCTCCAACCATCATCACCAACTACATAGTCTTCACATTAATATTTCCGATTACGAGATTCATATCTGTCCGATTACGAAAACTGAAAGATGAAAACTGGAAGATGAGCCGAAAATACGAGGTTTCTGGGCCACTCTGTATCTAGCACAAGGGAATGTTGCATGAAGAAATTGGTTCTGGACTTTTCTTATGTACCCAAATAATATATTAAAAATCAGAACTACAATATAAATTACAAGCACACCCCCTTTTTTATGTTTATATTGACTGGACTAGAATTCGATTTGGTTTTGGAGAAATAAATTGTTGAAGTGAACAAATTTAATCAATAATAGATTTTTTGTGTAGTTGAGGAGTTGATATTGTATAGTGAGGTTCATGTTATTTTTTTTTATTTTTAGTGAGTTTCACTTTATAATAGCAGTGAACATTGCCGATCCTCTGTCTTGTCAATGCCTTGTCAAGGCTTATTGATGTAATATTAAATGTCCATTCGCATTTAAAATAATAAATTATATTTCATTAAGAAGAAATTATATCTTACAATAATTTAATAATAAATTTCCATAATGATGAAATATTTTGTTAATTAATTTGTTTGTTTATTAATTCTTCCCCTTCTTCTTCCACTAATTCTTCTTCTTCTTCTTCGTCTTCTTCTTCTCTTCTTCTTCTTCTTCTTCTTCTTCTTCTTCTTCTTCTTCTTCTTCTTCTTCCGCATTCAAATCATCATTCAACAATGCTCAACTATATAACTGTCTACGTAAGGTGTAGAAATTCAGTCGGCAAATTCTTTTAAATTTTCAAATATGCCGCCAAGCGCGTCGTTACCATGGCAACCGGTAAACGACACGCGACCGCCATGGAGCGTCTACCGGCCGGCAGGTCAGCACGTCGCTTGTCTCAACTTGTCAAATTTTGACGGTCACCTCTGCCTTTGTTTAGGATTAGTCGCGTCGCGAATTTCAAGTGGAACGGACCTCTATGTCGTCGCGCCCGTCAATTTTGCAGTTCTAACGAATATTTCCGGTATGTAGTGGCTCGTTAATGGATCAGGAAGTTTATGTGAGTATTGTATTTTTTATGTAAAAAGTATAATGTTCAATCTTTACCCAAATTTATAACAAGGAACTCCGAAAATCCAACATATTTTGCTCATAAAAGATAATTATATTGATAGGGTTACCAACAACAGTCTCAATTTGATGAATTATTCCACCATTACCAAAAGTTTTTTATCCAGAAAACTCCAGTGTTATCGGATGAGCACGTTGAACTGTCGGTCCCGGCTGAAGTATGACAGTCGTAAGGCTCATTGACGGCTTAAATTATATTATATTAAGGCGGTGGGACCTTCCCGCAAGGGACTCCACACCAACAAAAGCCATACGAATTTAATTCCTATTTCACAATTTTATGCTTTCCATCAATTTATTGTTATAGCAGCTTTAGTGTTGAGTGTGAAATTCTCAACACAGCAACAAGTGTCAGCTTGACAGTATTCCACCTCTAGCAAAGGGGTTAGGGTTGGGGATTTTCAACATGCTCAGCTCATAACTGGTCTCAATGAAGCTGCAGAGTCGAAAATAGTGTTCCAGATATCGTGTCCAAATTACATTATCAAAAATGATCAATTGTTGCTGTATTATTTTACACTCAACACTAAAGGCCGGTTTCCGAGCTCGGGATTTAGCTAAGTCCTAGACTTTAAACAGCTGGAGTCAGAAAATTGGCTTTCCAAAACGGGGCGTAGTCGTAGCTTTTATAACAGTTGTCGTAGGTTTTATTTTCTCATTCCTATATTCGGAAACGTTTTTCCTTGACGAAATTAACATTCCTAAATAACTCAAAATAGCTGAAACTTTAGACTATTTTCTCTTTATTCTATTTTGTGTTTAATTTACTAGTTTTTTGAAATTTAATTCAAACGTGACTATGACAATGACTGCGACTACGCCCCGTCCGGGAAAGCCAATTTTCCGACTCCAGCTGTTTAAAGTCCAGGACTTAGCCGAATCCCGAGCTCGGAAACCGGCCCTGAAGCTGCTGAAACAATTGATGGAATTCATAAAATGGTGAAATGATATATCAAATTGAAGAGAATTGAATCCTCTACAACCAAACGTTCATTGCTCATTTTTTCGACATTGTTGTTGAGTAATACGCTCTGAAAGTGCAACAAAGTTGGAAGAAACACTGTGTTTCCAAAGATTTTACACTTTTAAAAGTGAATATCTCGAAAACTAAAGGATATATCACAAAACTCTACTCAACAAAACTTGTAGGAAATTTATCTAGTTCCATTCTTGCCCAGTTAGTCATGTCGCTGAAATGCATTGTTTACAAGATACATCCGAAGCCAGAGATGAAAAAACGAAACTTTTAAACCACCCTCATCACTTAAGCACAAGGGGGAGGGATGAGGACTTATAGGGCCGGTATCCGAGCTCGGGATTTAGCTAAGTCCTAGACTTTGAACAGCTGGAGTCGGAAAATTGGTTTTCCAAAACATGGCATAGTCGCAGTCATTGTCATAGTCACGTTTGAATTAAATTTCGAAAAACTAGTAAATTAAACACAAAATAAAATAAAGAGAAAATAGTGTAAAGTTTCAGCTATTTTGAATTATTTAGGAATGTTAATTTCGTCAAGGAAAAACGTTTCCAATTATAGAAATGAGAAAATAAAACCTACGACAACTGTTATAAAAGCTGCGACTACGCCCCGTTTTGGAAAGCCAATTTTCTGACTCCAGCTGTTTAAAGTCTAGGACTTAGCTAAATCTCGAGCTCGGAAGCCGGCCCATAATATTTTCACCTTCAAACTAGTCCAAACAAAGCTGCGAAGTCATATATTGTGTTCCAAACATTCCCTTCAAATTGTCCTGTCAATCGATCTATTTTGGTTGAACTGAAGATTTTACACGCAACACTATAACGGCTGCAGCAACCGTAGGGAGATGCGTAAAATAATAGAATAATATATGAAATTGAAGAGAATATTATGTTCTATGAGCTCTTGATTAGCACGGATTTTTTCAATCAATCGTTGGAAAGTTATGAGGCCAAAAAGATGAAAAAATCAGAGCCGGGAGGTTTTTTCTTCAAAATGTGACACCTTCGAGAGCTCATACCTAGAAAAATAAGAGAGATATGGGAAAATGTCACAGATAAAACTTGTAGGTTTTTTTGTGAGCTCCAATTTTGTATTCAACAAAAAGTTCAGAAAGACGAGATATGTTCGATATTGTTCGAGATATGTGCAAAAACCAGAATATAGTATTTTCAAACCCCCTTAGCATAGTGGGTAGGGGTGGGGACTTTTGATATGTTTACCCCCTTACTATCCTTAAAAGAGCTGCGGGGTCAAAAATTGTGTTCCAAACTTTTCCCTCTATACCTTTTTTGAGCATTCGTTGCCTGGACTAATAGTTTACAGCGTGCCTCGAAATAGTCCAGTCAATATAGACATAAAAAAGGGTGTGTGCTTGCAATTTATATTGTAGTTCTGATTTTTTATATATTATTTGGGTACATAAGAGAAGTCCAGAACCAATTTCTTCATGCAAAACTTCATTGTGCTAGATACAGAATGGCCCAAAAACCTCGTATTTTCTGCTCATTTTCCAGTTTTCAGCTATTTCTGCCAAATCTCGTGATCGGACAGAAAAATTCGCTTTCGCCTTTTTTAGATTTATGAAATTCTGAATAAAATGAGATCATTCGGAACTCTCTATCTTCAATGAATACTGAGTTATGATTTTTCAAAAATGAGTGAAATTTGAAGAAAAGAAATCAATTTTGATGAATTTTAGTTTTTGATCAAAATTATCTCCTGATTGTTAACATTTAGATGTATAATTCATAATCTCTCTGGGCGTATTTTTGTGCTCCACAATCTGAGATCAGGTAGAGCGCTCTATCTTATAAAGATTTAAAATAGTGTGGACGTATCTTAATACCGCATTGTGACCTCACACGCGTATTATAAGGAGTGTTTCAACTTGTGTCAGGATCGGAAAACATTTCCACTTTTCCACTTACTACAGCGTTGGTGAAAAGCAACTTTTCTATTGCACTTGACCAGTGGTCAAAAGTTTCCGTTGGACTGTAAGTTTGTGGTGAAATCCCTCTCACTCACTCCAGTGTGACTCTCAAGTCTGACAGTGTCAGTCCTCTCTTTCTCACATTATTCAGCAGGACGCCACTCTCTCAATCTCTACTCTCTCACTCTCTCACTCTCTCTCTCTCTCTCTCATCCCCCTCTCCCACACTCTCTCACTCTCTCTCTCTCTCGCTCCCGAGAGAAAGAGCGATGTAGTACATGAAAAACTTGAAGTAATAGAAGAAGAAGAAATTATGGAAGGTATAGCATGGAGCGGTAGAGGGGGTATGAAAAGTTGGTTTGGGGGAGTGGAAGTAGCCTACAAGTTGGGGTCAAGAAGTATAGGAGTAAGAAAAGCTTCTACTTTTAAAGATATTTTCACTCAGTCAATCTTTCATTCTTCCGCTGTCACTACAATCGTTGACATCCTCCTCTTTCTTTCCTCCTTCTCGTTCTTCTTCTCTTTCTTCTCCATCATTCCTTCTTTCTCATCTACCGAATAAGTGAGAAAGGAAAACCGTGACTGATAAACTTTCACTCAACTTTCGGTTCCTTCCTTCCTTCCTCGTCTCATTTCCTCTTCCCACTCATTCTTCAACTTTTATCATCCTTCTCACTCCTTCTCCTTCTCCTCCACTCCAATCTCCTCCTTCACAGCCTCCTTCAACCCATATACTCATCCTCTTATTCCTCTTCCACCTCCTCCTCTCATAGTGAGGTCCACGTTATAATTACAGTATGTTATCAACATTTGGTGTTGCTATCCTTGTCTATCTATCAACAAAGCAGAAAGCTCTATCGTTTTCTAACTCCACAAAGTTCCCACAATGTGGAAATATAATTTGTCAGGGGAATATTAAATCTCTATTACTATTACTAGTAGTTCTGTGAACAGTAGACCTCGCGCAGCTATAAACCACAGCCTCCTCTTATACTGTCCGTCAGAGTAAATCCTGTCTGTATGTCGAGTCGGCAGGATATCGGTGTGAAAACGGCTAATGGTTGTTGGGGTTGGTGTATCAAAAATGCTAACATCAAAAGCTAATCTTCTACAAGACATACTGGCAACAGGACAGCCCGAGTTCAAAGCAGAGAAAGGTCGAGAGACAATACTATGTTATCTTAGTTATTAATTGCTTGCGTTATTGCATGCAATCAATAGTCCATTTTAATAGTGCATAAAAATTGCATTCAATAAGGCATGCAATTAATAATCCACACAGCAGCTGATTTTTTACCAAGTTACATTTAGATATTGAATTGTTTGCGTCATTGCATACAATTTATAATCCACTCGACAGCTGATTTATGATGAATAATTCCATAGTCTGATTTCTACTCTCAAGGTGCGTACAGATTTACGCGCAGCGAACACTTTAATCAGCTGATGCCAAGGTTTTTATATCTGTATCTTACCGTTTCTGTGAAAATACAGATATAATCAGCTGATTGAAAGTGATTTGCTCATGTTCGAGGCGCGTACATCTGTACGCACCTTTATATTGGCGTATGAAGGAGGTTCCTTTTCCTTCCATATTATCCTTGAAATGCAAAATTTCAAAATCCTTATATCTACGTCGACGCGAAACAACTAAAAAAGGAACATACCTGTCAAATTTCATGAAAATCTATTACTGCGTTTCGCCGTAAATGCGCAACATATAAACATAAAGAGAAATGCAAAACCGTCGACTTGAATCTTAGACCTCACTTCTCTCGGTCAATAAAAACCCATTATTTGAACATTCAGAAATATATTCTCTGAGTAATAAAATATAGTGATTATTTTGAACAGTTAATATTAGGCCTACAATAGATATGGTACTGCTATCAGCTATCTTCTATAGTAGGCAGTAGCAAGGCAGTGCAATCGGCAACGCTTTCTCCACTGTCATTCAAACATGTACTCCACTATAGACCTCCTCATCCTCCTCCTCCCTTCCTCTTCCATCTTATTCTCTGTAATAAATAGAGACCATTGAAGAGCTAGAATAATGGCTTTTTTTGACTAAAATAAACTGAGATAAAATAACAAACTTTCTGATGATTTAGAATAATTCAAACAACTGATTTTATGACATATGATTATCATATCATTCCTCTTTATCTTCCTTCACAAGAGTGGAACGACAACAACTTATCGTTTGCTATGGTAAGATTTACCTGATTCTGTCAGCTATGGTCGAGTGTTAAATCATTGATGTTAGTCACAAGAAGAGCTGACACTTTTAAGTACATCCTACAATAGATGACGCAGTAAGGAATGTGTCAGTATTTCTCGAATGGGAGGTATTAATGTTATTCATAAGGAATCGTGACTGTATAAAGTGATTTCCTACCGTGGAACACCGCAGTAAGAAAATCCAGTTGTTCACAATTCCCTTGAGAACTTATTCCACTTTCCATTTCTGAATCCTCGTTCCCTCTCACTCCTTCACCTCCTATTCCTCCTGTTCCTCCTCCTTCTCTCCTACAATTCCCTTGAGGACTTATTTCTCTTTCCACCTCTGATTCCTCCTCTTACTCCTCCTCATTCTACTCTTCCTCCTCCTCCTTCTCCTTTTCACCCTCTTCTAATCCTCTCCTCCTGCTCCTCCTCCTCCTCTCACTTCTCTTCCTGTTCCTCCTTCTCCTTTTCCTTCTCCTCCTTCTTTCCACCACTCTCAATGTTCATCCTTCTCCTTCTCTTTCTCTTTCTTTACCTACACCTACTCTACCACGTGCTCTCTTTCTTCTTTTGGCACTTTCTCTTGCTCCAACAATCGTCTTGCAATCCTGGCAAACTAAGACAAACTTTTTAACGCAGTCGAATTCATTGAATTTCATGAAATCGTTGGAGAATTATTATTGTTGGTCGTCTTCCTGAAGTAGTAGTAGTAGAGAGCAAAAAGAAAATGGAGAAGAAGAAGATCATGAAGGAGAAGAAGAAGAAAAAGAAGAAGAAGAAGCTGCAGATGAAGGAAAACAATCATCTAGAGAAGAAGTAAAAGAAAACTGATAGCATTTTATAATCTGTTTCCAATGTTGATTCTAGAGCTAACTTTTTCCATCGTAGATTTGCACTCAATTCTTGTGTTGGGTCGAAGGGATGGGGGAGAAAAACAGTTGAAGATGAGCGGAGGGGTAGTGGTGGGGGGATGATTGAAATGGTGGAGAGGGGAAGTGAAAGGTTCAAGAGTTGAAGTTAGATTCAGCTTCTGTCGTTCTGCTCACTGCTTGAGGAGAAAATATTTTCTTTTCATTACAGCATCGCATTAACTTTGTACTTGAAAATCAGTCTTTACCATCTTTCGTCTCCAATAATTTTTGTCCTTGTTTTTTCCCGATACGGTATTTCAATATGTAATTTTGTTATTGAAATAATATTGATACACTAGGAATAAGTGATATAGATTTATTTTCTACTTGGTTGTGTATTAATACGTTGTTAAGCTGCTTAAAGTTTATAGTTTATTTTGTTTTTGCTTTTGTAATTTTGTTTTGTTCTAAATTCTCATATCAAACCAGTCCTCAAGACTTCAACAATAACTATTTCATTGTTTTATCATATGTGGATATTTTCTATTTCAGTTGTAATACTGTGAAATATTTCTTCTATGTTTGATTTTGAAGCATCTAAAAATTAAAAAATCTACTTTGTGAAAATAATTGAGTAAGTACTAAAAATTTGGTGAGGTGAACAACTACTAGACTTAACCGATTTCGGATTATGTGTAACCCCATCTGAACTTGGGAGAAGAATAGCACAAGGTTACCTTATTTTTTCTTTGTTGATCATTTTGATGTGATGTACTTATTGACCGAGCGAAGTGAGGTCTAAGATTCAAGTCGATGGTTTGGCATTTTTCTTAATGTTTAAATATTTGAATGTTTAAATGTTCAAATGTTTTTGCGCATTTACGGCGAAACGCGGTAATAGATTTTCATGAAATTTGACAGGTATTTTTAAATTGCGCGTCGACGTATATACAGGATCTTAGAAAATGTTGCATTTTAAACATAAAATGAAAGGGAAAGGAGCCTCCATCATACGTCAATATAAGAGTAAAAATCAGACTATAGAATTATCCATAATAAGTCAGCTGTCGAGTGGATTATTAATTGCATGCAATAAAATATCTCAATGTGATTTAGTAGAAAATCAGCTGTTGTGTGGACTATTAATTGCATGCAGTGAGGATAATTCGAAATAGGCCTAGCATAGTATTTTCTCCCGACTTTTCACTGCTTTCGACTCGGTAAGCTTTCGATGATAGTAGCATAGCTGTTCACATCAAATTGTCGATACAACAACCCAAACAGCCATTAGTCGTTTATACACCGATATCTCGCCGACACGACAGGACAGGACAGAATTCACTCTGATGGACAGTACTAGAGGAGACTGCGCGAGGTCTACTAGTATAAAATCTCGATCTCGAAAATTAAGTAACGAAGCAGTGTGTGATTACATATTATTTATAACCTTATCTTTTGGACAACATCATCATTTTATCAAAATTTTTGGAAAGAAATAGTACAGGCTCAGCCTAGTTTTTCCTCCAATGTCATAATTGTATTATGATTATAGTATTTTATACAATAAATAATATACAGAACTACTAGTATACACTAGCAACTACAAGACTTGAACTATTTCGGACTATGAGTAGCCTTATCTGAATTTGAGAGAGGCATAGCACAAGGTTATCTTATTTTTTCTCTGTCCATCTTTTTCGATGTGATTTACTTATTGTATCGATCAATAAGGAATAATAAATAAAGAATGAGAGAATGAAGAATAGGTTATATGAATTAATTTTTGCTGAGTCGTGTATTATTGCGATGTAAAGCTGTTTACAGGCTATAGTTCATTTTCTTTGTTCTAAATTCCCATGTCAAACCACGTGTAATGTGAAATCTACGTTATAATGACAGTGTTTGATTTGCAATGGTATTGCCATCCTTGTCAATCATTCAACAAAGCGGATAGCGCTATCTCTTTCTCGCTTCACTCTGTTGTCAGATCGTCTTTTAACAATGTACAATATTGATAATAAATCAACAAAATATTCCATCCTAATTTATTATTAAATAATCAAAAAAAAATTTCTTAATAGAATAGAATTGATTATTTTAAACGCGAATGAACAGTTGATATTACATCAATAAACCTGTATCAGCTACCGTCTATAGAAGACATTGACAAGACAGAGGATCGGCAACGTTGTTCTCCTATCTTTCTCCACTGCTATTATAACGTGGACCACACTATAGCATTGCAGAGTCTCAAAAATCTCATGAAACAGGCCTGATGCAAAAATAGGCCTACAGAGATCAGAGTCTGCTCATTCATACGACTTGGGACTTATATTGAAAACAAATGCTGGTGGCGCATAAGTTATTTTCGAATATTTTGAGCGGAAACACTACTTCTCTTCTACTTCTCCTGCTTCTCTCCTTTTCTGACCTAGATTGTGAATAATATCAGAGTATTCTGTAAGAGATTGCGTTCTACACCATTGAATAAATGTGTGCTGTACAGGATTTATATATTATTATGACTTTGGTATTCTGAACTTATCCCTTGAAAGAGTATAGGATAGGAACTTTATCCAAACCATTTAATACAGAATACATTCTATACTATCGAAGAGTATGAAATGATTTTACATGTTGAAGCGATATACTAAGTCTTAAAGTTCATCAATAGTCATCTAAACTTATAATATAAAAATCTGGTGTGGCGCACTCACACAACTTTCCTTGCCGTTATGAAAATTGATCACCTGACGCTAGTGTTCCCGCGCATCTCAAGTCTACTATTCAAAGATTTGAGCCAGCTGGTCACAGGGCGATAACGCTGGAGACTCACGAGGTCTGCTATCTCTTCATAGTGAATCATTTAATAGAATCAACAGTTGCCAAAAGTTTGCAATAATTGGATAATCACATTTTCCCGAATTTCGAGCTTATTTTCAATTTTAGGTGAAAATGTTACTGAACATTAATTGTAGAGATTCTTATGCTCAATCTTTTCCACTCAAAAGTATTTGTTTAAATTGTATCTGAAGCCTGATAATATTGAGAATCTGAAATCAAACTTTGCATAGATGGGGTGGAGCTCCTGAAATTTTTACAGATATGAGACTTGTAGCAGTTGATAGAGCCTATCGATGACAATTCTAGGTATAACTTTAATCAAAATCGTTGGAGCCGTTTTCGAGAAAATCGCGTGAAACCCTGTTTTTGAGAACATTTTCGCCATTCTAGCCGCCATCTTGAATCAAATTTGATCGAAATTGTTCGTGTCGGATCCTTATAGTATAAGGACCTCAAGTTCCAAATTTCAAGTCATTCCGTCAATTGGGTGATGAGATATCGTGTACACAGACGCACATTACATACACACACACACACACACACACACACACACACACACACACACACACACACACACACACACACACACACACACCACACACACACACACACACACACACACACACACACACACACACACACACACACAATTTTTTCGGGAAGCAATACTTTTCTTACCTATGGTAATAGGGCAAGGAAAGTAATAAAGGAAAGAAATTGGCTTATTCACCTTACACTATAGGACATTCACGAATGACGCATCTACATCTGAACTTTTGGTCTGATCAACTTGGAGCTTTGCATATACATTGTCAATTTATCGAGGATGATTATATAGGCTCTGATTCGGTTCTGAAATAGAATTGAACAGAAAATTAATAGAACAATTGGAAAATTTCAACTTGGTAATGATGTAACATATGATCCAGATATTGATCTATACAATAAAATTTTAAAGTTTCAGAGAATATGTGGCACTATACAGTCATAGAAACCTCAAAAATAAAACAAAACAAGAATTCAGAATAAAGTTATATAATACCTTCGCAGTTCCGACTCTCCTATATGGAATTGAGAATTGGATTCACACACGTAGAATGGACAGTCGAATTCAAGCTGCAGAAATGAGGTTTCCTAAGGTGCGTACAGATATACGCGCCGCGAACATGAGCAATTCACTTTTAATCAGCTGATGCCAAGCTTTTTATATCTGTATCTTACCGTTTCTGTAGAAATACAGATATAGTCAGCTGATTAAAAGTGAATTGCTCATGCTTGCGGCGCGTATATCTGTACACACCTTAAGGAGTGTATTTGGCTGCACTAGGATTGATAGAATCAGAAATACTGATATAAGACAGGTTTTATTGCTTGCTCCTCTACATGAAAGAATTATTCAAAATAGACGCAACTGGTGCAGTCATTTGGATAGAATGCCACCTGGAAGAATTCCCGTTGTAGTCCAAAACTATAGTCTACAGGAAAAAGAGATGTAGGGAGACCAAGAGAGAGATGGGCACCGGAACAGGTTAATTAAGAAAACCTAATCTCTGAAGTGGAGATGATGATGATGATTATAGGCGTACTTGAAATTCTTTAAGACTTCAGTAAGTTCAGGTCAAGTTCCCAGTTTGTTAAGTTTTCAATATAATGACGTCAAGTTTTTAGTTTGTCAAGCCTCAAAGTGGACCCTTGCGAAGCATGGGTTATCTGTATGTTTCACAAAACTAATTATATAATTATATTATATTCAAAGTGATGATGAAGATGAATTGGGATTGGGGAAGACAGTATAGTATTTCCAAATCAAGTTTATTCTAATGCCAAAAGGAAGAAAATCCATTATGCTTTCCAAGTCAAGCACCGGTTACCTGCTTGTGATGAATAAAAACAAAGGAAGGATTGGAAGTTGTAAAAATGATTTGAGATGAAAAAAGAGGTGGTGGGAAAGTTAAATGGAGGGTAATGTGTAAGAGAAAGATGGAAAGATAGTTGCCAGACGAGAAGAATTGTCAGCTTAGGGGAATGTTTGTAAGAGTGGAGCATAGAAGCTTGGGAGCTTAGAGTGGTGACTTTGCAACGACGTAAGCAAGAACCGTAAGAAGATGAGATTTGTCAAGGTGGTGTATAGTGATGGGTACTCTAGTTGATTGCTCCTCTGTGCGAGGGAGAGAGTGACTAGGGAGAGAGTAGAGGGGTCGAGAGAGGGAATAAGTGTGCCATACTGGGATGGTGGAGGTTTAGAAAGAGATGGAAATAGTGGAAACATGTTGTAGGTGTCATGGAATAGAGTGAGAGGTTCTGTAAGATTTTAGATAAATTGTTGAAATCGTTTCAAAACTTGTTTGAGAGTTTGAGTTTTGTCAAAGAATAGAAAAAAACAGAATAGAATCTCATCATCATCATCATCTTCACTTCAGGGATAAGGTTCATTAATTAACCTGTTCCGGTACCCATCTCTTTCTTGGCCTCCCTACATCTCTTTCTCCTGTAGGTCTATAGTTTTGGACTACAACGGAAATTCTTCCAGGTGGCATTCTATCCAAATGACTGCACAAGTTGCGTCTATTTTGAATAATTCTTTCATGTAGAGGAGCAACCAATAAATCCAGCCTTATATCAGTATTTCTGATTCTATCGATTCCAGTGCAGCCAAATAAACTCATTACCTCATTTCTGCAGCTTGAATTCGACTGTCCATTCTACGTGTGTGAATCCAATTCTCACTTCCTTATAGAAGAGTCGGAACTGCAATGGTATAATAGAACCTGATTCTGGTTTCTTGTCTTGTTTTATTTTTGAGGAAAATATGTATATTGCCACATATTTTCTGAAACTTTATAATTTTATTGTATACATCAATATCTGTATCATATGTTACATTATTACCAAGTTAGTTGAAATTTTTCACTTGTTCTATTAATTCTCCGTTCAATTTTATTTTGGTTCTGATTGGATATTTTCCCTCGAATGCTATTGATTTGGTTTTTATAACTGATATTCTCAAATTGTAATTTTCAGCAACTCTGTCAAACATGAAAACAGATTTTTGTAAGGAATTTTCATTTCTCTGAATTATCACTAAGTCAAGAATAGAGTCTCTAGTAGTAAAAGTTGATGGAGAAGATGTAGAAGAAGAAATAGGAAAAAGGAAATGAGAATAAGAAGAAGAAGGAAAAGTAGAAGAAGAAGAAAAATAAGAATAAGAAGGACGAGAGAAGAAACAGTAGTAGAAATTGATGAAGAAATGGTAGAAGGAGATTAAAGAAGAAAAGGAGAAGAAGAATCGTATTATATTAAAAAGCTTAGAATAGAATGACTGCCTTTATTTTCTACCTACAAGGGCGAATTTAAGGCGTAGTCGGCTCTCTCCTACACTCAACCCTACCCTCAAATAGTGAGAAGGGAATGGGAATAGTGAAGAGATACTCATTTTTCCTTATGTATCCATACAATAAGTGACAAACTTATGATGAAATCAATGTGAGAGGAAAACATGATAAATCATAAAAATATATAATTATTTATACAAATTGTGACTTATTCAGTACTAGCTGGCCCGGCGAACTTCGTACCGCCAAATAGTTAATGCATCTCATGACAAACTTTAGCTGGATGCACACCTGAGGAGGCGCGATGCGGCATTTTGCATCCAGGTGCTTCTTGCTTATTAGTTTGAATGGGAGAACTCACACACTCTGAATCGGGCATGGCATGGAACGGTGTCATAAGGCAATGTTCATAAGATCAACACTTTATATCACCAAGCCGCGCCTCCTCAGGTGTGCTTAGCCTTAGTTTGATCTGATGCACTATATTTTTATGGAAATTATAAAAAAACTTGCCGTCCGGCTCGCTTCGCTCGCCGTATCCGTCTTGCCAGGGGGCTCCGCCCCCTGGACCTCCGACTGGATCGTCCAAAAATGAGATCAGCGGGCTCGCTTCGCTCGCCTGCATTTTTCATTCGAGCATGCTTCATTCCTTCAGAAAGTCAGAGTAGGCCTACTGAGAAAACTGAGAAAAACGTTGCAAATACGCTGATTTTGGGCGTATCTTGGCTGAAATATTAAAGTCACCTCATCACAAAATTTTTAGTCCCTAGCTAAACCTCTGTACCAAATTTGAAAATTCTCTGTCTATTACTTGATGAAATAACTGAGAAAATGCAAAAAAAAAAACGCTAATTTTGGGTGTATCTTTGGCGTTATTTCAAATTCCTTCTAACAAAACATTATTACACCCCAGCTGAGCTTCTGTTGTAAATCTGAACATTTTCTGTTCATTTGTTCTCGATAAAGCTGAGAAAGCGCAAAAAAACGCTGGAAAACGCAGATTTTGGACGTAATTCTGGCGTTATTTCAAATTCATTCTAACACAACATTATTACACCCTAGCTCAGCTTCTGTACTAAATTTGAACAATTTCTGTTCATTTGTTCTCGATAAAGCTGAGAAAACGCTGAAAAACGCTGGAAAAACCCAATATTTGGGCGTATCTTTGGAAATTTCAAATCCGTTCTTTATGCGCCTCTAAAGGGCCAACTGAACATACCTACCAAATTTGAACGTTTTTGGTCCGGTAGATTTTTAGTTCTGCGAGTGAGTGAGTGAGTGAGTGCCATTTCGCTTTTATATATAGTTCAGTATTTACATTTATATCTCTTATGGACTTAGTGCTTAGTTAGTTGTCAGATCTATCAACGGCTGTTGGATGACGCAAATTATTATAACAGCTGATTTTTATTTCTGTGTGTAGCCAGCTCACAAATCTTCTCTCATAAGGATTACGTGTGAAGTTTAAAGGACCGTAGGGAAGAGTCCTGAAGTCGAATTATAAATTTGTTAGGTCATGAACCTGGTCCTAAACATAACGAACACAACT
Organism: Nilaparvata lugens; assembly: GCF_014356525.2. Lineage (NCBI taxonomy): Eukaryota > Metazoa > Arthropoda > Insecta > Hemiptera > Delphacidae > Nilaparvata > Nilaparvata lugens. Next base: position 7,247,978 of record NC_052508.1, read on the forward strand.
GAAGAAAAATCATCAAATTCGGTGCACACATAAAAAATATATTAAATGTCAAAATTTGAGGCTCGATTTTTATTTTTATAGATGTAGCAATAGATAAATGAGTAAAATTCCCACAGAAATGTCCATGCAATATTCTTGATGAGACTCAAGTATTGACGAAAAACTGAAACCGGAAATTACAGATCTCCCCCATCAGTACAAATAATCATCATGGATAATCCGAACGGGTACTCCATTCCATTCAGCAATAGAGGGATCAAAAATCAGAATCGGAAAACTGATTGGTGCGAATTGTAAATAGCTGCACCGACTAATTCCAAAAAGGGCTAACAAACCTTCCCCACTCTAACCCATCCCTTTTTCAACCAGATTTCTTCCAAAAACCACTGAAATCCCTCTCCATAATCATCCGCTCTCTTTTTTCTCTCAAACACTCTTACTGTCTCTCTGTGTATGTCACTCTTCGTTTACTCTCGCTCCCTCTTCCTCTCTACACCATTCATCATCACTCCTTCCCTCTCTATATTTCTCTCTCAATCTCTCTCCCTCAAATAACAACTTTTTTTCCTCCATAGTATTGCTAATGTGATCTATAGTGAGGTCCACGTTATAATGACAGTATTTGATTAACTTTGATACTACTATCCTTGTCTATAACTCGACAAAGCAGGTAGTACTATCCTATTCTAGCTCCGCAACGATGCCAAATCTGATTTGACAGTGTTGAAATGTAATCAATTATGGAAGAGAAGAGGCAACGCTGTTCTTTTTATCTCTATCTACTGCCATTATAACGTGGTCCTCACTATAGTATAATGTTGATACTCAAATATATACAATATTATTTTCTTTGATATTTGTAATTGATTAATACTGATGCACAACTGTTAAATAATTATTTATCTCATAAGTTTGATTTAAATTTTATATTGTCAATTTTTGTAAATCTTACCATAGGAAACAGCCTTATAACAAATATCAATAGATATATCTATTTCAATCTCCCTCGCTCCCCTCCACTGACAATCGTTCTTTCACTATTTTTTCACTCTCTCTCTCTCTGATG